>NC_056733.1:1909782884-1909860847 GCF_019279795.1 Protopterus annectens
AGTGAAACACTAAGAACATCATGCTAGTTAGGATGATGGGTCTATAATTTCCTGGACTGCTGGATGCTCCAACTTTGTGCAAAGGGATGACAGTAGCTGTCCTCCACTTGGCTGGGATGAAGCTGGTACTCAGGCTTTGGTTGAATAGGGTGCCTAATGGTGCTGCAACTTCCTGCCTGAGTTCATGTAAGTGGCAGCCTGAGATGTTATCGGGTCCCATGGAGGCTGTATTTTTTGCTTTGAGAGGGCAGTGATGACTTGCTCCCTAGAGATAAGAGGAGGGGGACAGGTACTGGGGATGTCCTGTTTTACTGATGGGGGGACAGAGGAGTGAAGTTTTAACTGAACTTGTCTGCCAGTAGGTTGGCTATATCTACAGGGTTTGCATATGTGGTGTCCTTGACCACCAGTTCTGAGTAGATCTGGGTGCTTCCCTTGAGATTGCGGACATATGTGAAGAAAGCCTTATGATTGTCTTTAGTAGATGTGGCCAGTTTGAACTCAAAGTTTACTTTGGAGGATTTCACTACTGCTCTTATAGGTTCATAGGTTGGTACTAGGCTATTGGCCCTAAGGCCTATGCAAGCCTAGCCATAACAATTCCCTGGAAATTTCTTCCCACAATTTGTTTGTTCAGGCTAAGGAGAGATTGTTTCCAATTAGACACCTGCTCTTTCTTGGTCCTGGACAGCAATTTTTTCATTTTATTATACAGTTCATTTATTGTAGATGTCCACCAGACAGGTTTACTCTTCTTTGAAGAGGATGAACACATCCTCTCTGGTATTCCTGATTCCATGCAGCTATACAAATGCTCATATAGTACTTTGGTGTACATTTGGACACATGTGCCAGTTTCAAGGGAGGGAGAGGGGGCTATGAAGCTGTTTATACCTTCCCTCAGGAGGTTGTTATCAGCTTTGGAGAATTTTTTTTTTGTTTAATCCTAGCTGGGGGGGGGGGGGGTCGTGGAGATGGTGACTTCAAAAGTGACTGCTTTGTGGTCGTATCTTACAAGGGATGATGACACTGTAGGGATGCTGCAGTGGTTATTCATGTTGGATAATACCAAGTCCAAGATATTTTCACCTCTTGTGGGAGTGTCAACCAACTGGTCCAAGGCATTTGCACTGACAAAATCAAGAAATCTCTGGGCATTTGTGTTTTGGCATGAGTATTTCTTTCATAGGGGTCTTGTCAGTTGTTAACTGCACCTGGAGTATTTCCTGTGCATCATACTGTTTGACCACCTAGAGGTGTGTATGTCTTTTATATATATTGCAACTCCACCTCCTTTTGTTTTGCTGCCCATGGCTTGGGGTCTGAATGAATGATAGGATGAATAACCTGGTATGGCTGGGATACTCTACGCAGCTTTGAACCAAGTTTCTGTGACTGCAAAAATGTCAGCTTCTTCCAGGGTTAAGAATGCTTGCAATAAGTGCAGTTTCTTGTTTAGACTCCTAGCGTTTAGCAGCAGGACCTTTAAGTTATGTTTAGATGAAATTTTCATGTTGGTAGTTTTGACCTCATGGCATTGCCTAACAAAGGCACTATGGTGGAGGCAAGAGACTTTGGCAGGAGCCTGAAGCCCAAGGGAGACCGATGCTGGCCATCTCTGCCAAAGCATTGTGGCTTGTCAATCATGCCATCCCAGGCAGTCAGGTACTGGACCCCCTTTGAATGACACCAGAAACTAAGTCAGCTGTTAAAGTCAATCATTTTCTGTTTGTAGAGAGGCATCATTCTGGGTGATGGTAGAATGCTGCTAAAGGCTGGGGACATACCTGCCTGGAACACATTCAGTGAGCTCAATCGTGTCTCTCTTCAGATAGTCCAGGAAGGTACGTCTCAAGACATTCACTCCAACATAGACTATGACAGAGACATAACAGTACCTGTTGACAAACTTGAGTGCAATGGTGAAATGGCGAATTCTGGCACCTGACAAAACTAACCGTGACTTTCTCCTTATCCAGCCTGATAAGGGGTGCATCTGTGTGTCTCACAATGGAGTCTCCTATGACTAATATGTTGGATTTATGTTTATGGTTTAGTGGCTGTGAGAGACAGGTGTGTGGTGCAGTGAGCAGTGGAGTGTGCATCTGTTTATGCCTTGGAGGTCTCTTTTGTTTGGGTATGCTTTTGTTGAGGGCCTCAGCATATATGGGAGTGTGTTGTGTAGGTGTGGGTGGTGTTTGAGGTTCAATGGGTGTTTCATGTGCTACCAACCTTCTCAGATACTTAGATATACTGGTTGTGGGTGAGACAGCAATAATACTAGGTGACTGATGTAACTGCATCTCTTGTTTATGAATGTATTTAACTTAGAGGCTACCTTCTCAATTCAGAACACATTTGGTAAGTAGAAACACACACAGACACAGACACAGACACAGACACAGACACAGACACAGACACACACACAGACACACACACACACACACACACACACACACACACACACACACACACACACACACACACACACACACACACACAGAGTGCAGAGCACTTCCACTAAACCAACTTACTCTGAGATTAGCAAAGAATTGTCTAAGCACCCAAAGCAGGTACCCTTCACACCTCCAGGTGGTACACATCTACCTCCCCCTTCACATCTACACCTCTCACATCACCAGTTGGTACACATCCACCTCTCCTTCACACCCCACAGCCGGTACACATCACCTCATCCCTTCACACTCCCAGCCGGTGCACATCCACCTCCACTTCACAGCCCCAAGCTGGTACCCATCTACCTCCCTCCTTCACACTCCTAGCTGGTACACATCCAACACCCTGCCCATCACACTTCCAGCTGGTATACATTCACATCCCCACCTTTCAAACCCCCAGGTGGTACACATCCACCTCCCCACTTTTCACACCCCAGGTGGTACACCTCCCCCTTCACACCCCCCAGCTGGTACACAACCACCCTTCGTACTGCCAGCCGATACAAAGCCACCTCCCCATCCACACACTCTCAGCTGGTATGCAGCCACCTCCCCCCTCCACACACCCCCAGCTGGTACACAGCCACATCCCCCCTCCACACACCACAGCAGTAAACAGCCACCTCCCCCTTTTACACTTCCAGCTAGTAACACCTACCATCCCCCCTTTACACTCCCACATGGTATACAGCCACCTCCACACCTTCCCCTTCACACCCCAGCCAGTATATATACATAAGAGCCACAAAAGTGCAAACTCCAAGCACTCATAGCCCTATGAGACTGTATATAACCGTAGTAATCTTTTAGTGATAGGTGATACTTTGTCACGCATATGGACACTGCGCTCGCCAACCTGGACAAGAACAGGTGGTCAGTAAGTGATCTTTTCTGAAGACAAGGTCTAATACACAAGGACCCATATTTCTCCATCCCGCCAAACATGACTATGATCCGATAGTGGTCCATGTGGGTATGAATGACCTTAGGCACTGCATCCAGTGGGCATATAAATGGATGTGACTGTGCTTGCTGTGTACAGGTTTGAGGCAAGACACTGGCACTGAGTGGTATTTTGCCATCACCCAGAATGATGAGATTTAAAGACAAGATAACTGGGTTTATGAACTGATTACAGAGCTGGTGTCACTCCAAGGGGATCCAGTATGTGCCAGCTTAGAATGCTAAGATGGACAGACCCTTCTACTTTCCCAAGGATGGTCTGCACCTCCATAATCAATACCAAAACCTTTCTGTCAGAGTCCATCTGACTGACATTCTCACTTAATCATTTCTAATTTGGAACTCATTAATGCAGCTCTACTCTGTGCCAGGAAACTTAAAAAAAGCCAGAGCATGGGGATCTCTGGCAACATGAACATATTTATGTATATATATATATATATATATATATATATATATATACATATATATATATATATATATGTATATATACACATATACATATCTATATCTATCTATATATATATATATATATATATATATATATATATATATATATATATATATATATATATATTCATATACTTTCCCTAGTATCTTCTCTGGATTCTCTCTCTGATTCTACCCCTCGACTAGTTGCTAATCTTCCTGTATTATCTCGCTGCTCTTATCCCTTTCCCTTCCCACCTTCAAGCTATATTTTATTTCTTTTTTTCTTCCCACTCCACTATCCTTTTCTAACTCCAACCTGCTTTAACACACTCTACTTACCTGTGACCATTTTCACTGCCTCAGGAATCTGCTACTCTCAGATTGTCTCTGTAAAATCTTCCACTACCTGCTCTAACCCACTCCGTTCACCCTGCGGGCTCACTCCGCTCCCCTACCCTACCCCCAATTCCCACCCACCCCCAGTGCTGTTAGCCTTATTCTTCTGCAGCCACACCCCTTCCCCTCAACACCCTATCACTGACTACTTCCACTTAACATCCCCACCCCCAACTTCAATTACTCCTTTAAAGAAACTTAACACCTTTTTGTCCTCTCCCTTACCTCTTCACACTACATCATCCTATATTGATAGCAATTACACAGCTTCCTCTCCTACTGCAACCTTAATGTTAGCTTATATTACACTTTTTCCCTCATCCTACTCTACCTCCTACAACTCTCTCTCCTTCTGCCACCTTTATTTTAGCTAATACTAGACACCTTCCCTCATCTTATTCCTCCTTTTATTTACTCATCCTAATGGCCTCAAAACATAAGTCCATATACAAATACCTACTATTATAGCTTCTCTAATTCTAGCATACTATCTAACCTTCTTTGAACATTTTTTCTGCCTGAACAGCACCACCCCTACCAGCAAACTCAACCAGTTTGTCATGTAAACTCCCTCAACCACATTAACATAACCTCCACGTCTTGTTATACACTTCCAAAGTATCATAGATCTACCCATATTACGTACTTCCATGACAAGAAATCCCTAAATAACTACTACAAAATCCTAAAGATAATACAAACACCTCAACAACATCCCCTATTAGATGGTGATATTCATCTAAACCCTAGCCTCAATACAGGACTTTCCAGTGACCCACAAAACATTACATCTCATGCTACCTTTACCCCAACAAGACCATCTAACTCCCTCCTAATAGCTCACCTTAACATCCGTCGCATTAACAATAAAGTTACCCACCTACATGCAATCTTAGAAATGCACGCATTTGATATCCTCTGTATTACAGAAACATAGCTTAAGCCTTCAACTAAGGACCAGGAAATTACCCCCCCCCCCCCGGATATAACATCCTGAGATGTGACCGCAAAACCAAAAAGGGTGGAGGTGTAGCCATTTTGTATAAATCAGAACTCCAAGTTTCACCCTTCAATGCGCTACTACCCTCCGATACTAATGCAGAAATCCTTACTGCTAAACTTCAAATCCACCCCCTGTCTACCCCAGGGTGGGTAATTGCCTATCTACCCACCTACCTCAGGAAACCATTGTGCTAGGTGACTTTAATATAGACTGGGCTACCTGTAGCTCCCCCAATCCTATCAACCACATAAATCTTTATGGTTTCTCTCAAATAATAACCACCCTTACTAGAATCCATAAACCAAGCAGTAAGGAAACCACCATAGACTGGATCCTCATAAACAGCCACCCTGGTACCTATAAACCATGAACCCTTCCAAATGTTATCAGTGACCATACTCTAACCTATATAATTAAACAAAAAATTCATAACCCTAATTCTAATATTTTCAAATCCTCCCATTCTAAAAAACACTTTCATCCAGAGAGCTTCCAAACAGAACTGAAAGCATGTGACTGGTCACCACTGCATCATCTTCAACTTGATGAAGCAGTGACCTACTTTAATACTAGATTCCTACAAATCCTAGACTACCATAACCCCTATCGCTCTTCCAAAATTAAAACCAAAATTGCCCCATGGCTCACAAAACAAACTAGGCAAAAGTTCCACCTAAGAAATAAAATTGAGAGCCTCTAAAAGCCCAGCAGATCACCATTACTTTAAACAGTTAGGAAATGCCACCAAAAAAGACATTCTGCTAGACAAAAAAAAAACTTTTATCTTCACCTCCAGCAAACCCACCAACAAAAATCACAAAAGTTCTGGTCAGGCATTAACAAACTACTTCAGCCAGGGTACTCAAACTCCTGCCCCATAAGGAATCACCCATAATAACTCTAAGCAAATTGCTGATACCTTTAACAACTACTTTACAGAAGCCATTCAAACTCTAGCTAATAAATTACCACTTATTAGCACGTGCCCATTAAATACCACAATCAGTCCAGTTCCTTCCTTTTATATACAACTGGTACCTACATCCCTCATTTGCAACCTCCTTCAAAAACTCAAGCCATGCACCCCTTCTGCTGACTGTCTACCAGCAGAATACCTGAAAATTGCAGCTAAAGCCATTGTCTACCCCATTTTATCCTTATAAATAGAAAAATTACAGAAAGCAAAATCCCTTCCATATGGAAAGTCTCTCACATCATCCCTCTACATAGAGGTGGGACATCAACTGAGATATTCAACTTTCAACCAATCGCCATACTCTCTCCAATAGCTAAAATAATGGAAAAATGCATCCACCGACAAGTACTTGACCACCTTCTCCAGAATAATTTACTAGCTAACTGCCAACATGGCTTCAGACCATTCTATAGTACAACAACCACCCTGCTACCCCTTTCTGACTGCATAAACAAAAATCGTAACAATAACTCTCTTTCCTCTGCACTATTTATGGAACTTTCAAAAGCCTTTGACATGGTCAACCATCATCTGCTTATTGATATACTAAAAGCCCATTCACTTCATGCACAGGCATTACTCTGGTTTAAATCTTATTTAGACAACAGACAGCAAGCAGTACTTTGGGATAATCTTTCTACACCCCTCCCTGTGAACACTGGAGTACCTCAAGGCTTTATTTTGGGCCCTCTTCTCTTTTCAATGTTTATTAATGAACTAAATACCAAAATTCCTCAAGCCACCTGCATGCAATATGCAGATGACTCAACATTAATATGTTCAGCCAAATCCATAACCTCACTCCAGACCCTCACCCACACAGTATTTAATATTGTTTAAAATTGGTTCATGCAACACTGCCTCCTCCTGAACTCCAAAAAAAAAAACAAAAGTATTACTCTGCTCCTACTCAAAAGTCACCAGAAATTCACTTCACAGTAACCTCTCACAATGGAACTAGCATATCCCCTGACACTGCAACCCATCTCCTGGGGATAACAATAGACAACAACCTTAGCTATGATGATCATATTAATACAACCATAAAGTCTGTCAACAAAAAACTAGGCTCCCTTTATAGAATCAAATCCTTCCTTACACCAATAGCCAGAACCACTATTGCCCAGACCCACCTGATATCTACCTTGTTATATGCCTCTGCCATATATACCAATCTATCTGAAAACAACCTTAACAAACTTGCAACTAGCTATAATAACATAGCCAGATTTGCCACTGGCAATCCTTTCAAAACCCACCACTGTCACAACCTCAAACAACTGGGATGGTTAGGACTGCAGAACCAGCTACTCTGTCAACAACTTGCTATCACCCAAAAGATACTTTACCACCCTAATAATACCCCAATCCTCACTAATCTGACTACCCCTTATAAAAATCTTACTACACTTCGCTCAGCTAATAAGCTTCTTATTTCCACTATTAACTCTAACAACAAAGCTGGGGACTCACTTTTCATTAGCACAGTGGGAAAAACCTGGAACCAGCATCCAAGTGAACTCTCAACTCTCTCTTCCACACAGCTTTTTAAAAAGCATCTTAAAGAATATCTTAAAACACATTGGCTTTGTCCCCGCTCTAACCCGGAATGATATCTCATTTACCCATCTTGCTGTCGCTATACTTCTCTACTCTACTGTCCTATGTTGCCGACCTGTATTAACAAGTTAGCTAACCTCAACCTAGGATCTAATGAGATTTCCTTCTTAGTACTCCATAAGAATAAAAAAAATCTTTATATGTTTTTTTCTCTCAAATGTTGTTGTTCTCTGTTAGCTTAAACCCTCCAAAGGACACTGTACATGTTTCTCTTATGTACAAACTATATGTATATGTATACTTTTGTTACTGCCTATGCTTGGAGCTTTTCACCCCGGGCCTCTACTGAAAATGGACATATATCCAGTTAGACTAGCCCAATCAACAAATGTAAAATAAAATTAAATTAAAAAAAAAAAAATATATATATATATATATATATATATATATATATATATATATATATATATGTAGTCACAGAGACAGTTTCAGAGAAATAAAAGCACAGTTTCAGAGAAATAAAAGCACTCCCTCAGTTTCTGGGTACAGTACCTCACATCTTTCGCCCTCCTGGCAGTTGGGGAGGAAAATTAATATTTGCCAAACATATCATCACCTCATGACAGACTCCTCAGAATACCTCGACTGAACTCCTAGATGTCCAAATCACCATAAATAGGACAAAATTACCACTTCGTATCTAATTATAGAACAACTTCTATGCCTCATTCTGAACAGGACAGCTGTCTTAATACATCAGTAAGCCTCCCATTAAACCCAAAATCTTTCTGCTGGGACACTGCAACTCTCTCTCAATAAAATGGTTGACCTTCGCTACCAACGATCGTTATGCCCAATGCTTCCTTGACATTACAAATGCTTACTTTGTTTTTCAAATAGTTAACCAGTCCTACTACTGGCACCAATATCTTTGATCTAGACCTCACAAATATGGCCTCTTCTTACACATCTCCATATGTATTCACCTGGCCATGTTAAATCAGATCATAATCAGTGACCTTTTCCTTTAAAACTGGTGGTACTTCCCCTATAAATACCTCCCTGTTTAGGGACTTCAAAAAACCAAATTTTCAGCTATCCGATTACCTAAATAAATTCTGCTGCAATCCGTCACTAATGGATCCCATTGATAAAGCTGTGGCCTATGCCTCTGACTACCCCACTTAAGTAGTTGTACTGGTATGATCATCGCTACCAGCCCCAAATGAGAAAATTAAAAAACAACCCCTTGTGGTACTGTACTCATATAAATAAATAAATAAAGCTGCTGCCTCTGCCTCTGACTTCTACCCCCACTTAAGTAGTTGTACTGGTATGACCATCGCTATCCGTACCAAATATGAGAAATTAAAAAACACCCCCTGTGGTACTGTACCCATATAAATAAATAAATAAATACAGCTGCTACTTGCACATCTGACTTCTACCCCACTTAAACAGTTGTCCTGGTATGACCATCACTAGCCGTACCAAATATAAGAAATTAAAAAACAACCCCCTGTAGTACTGTACCCATATAAATAAATAAATAAAACTGCAGCCTGTCCACTGACTTCTACCCCACTTAAACAGTTGTACTGTATGACCATCGCTATCCATACCAAATAAGAAAATTAAACAACAACCCCTGTGATGCTGTACCCATATAAATAAATAAATAAAGCTGCTGTCTGTGCGTCTGACTTCTACTCACACTTAAATACTTGTACTGGTATTACCATCAGTATCTGCACCAAATAAGAAAATTAAACACCCCCCCCCGTGGTACTGTACCCATATAAATAAATAAATAAAGCTGCTGTCTGTGCCTCTGACTTCTACTCACACTTAAATACTTGCACTGGTATGACCATCGCTATCAGTACCAAATGAGAAAATTAAAAAAAAAACTGTGGTACTATACCCATATAAATAAATTACATAACAGAAAAATTGCTTAATGTTTATAAACAGTCTCATTCTACCTGCCCTAACAGCACCCTTAATCAAACTTATAAAGAGCTTACATTAACCATTAGGAGGCTCAAAGCAGAGTATGAACTTTAAATAGTCTTTATTACACCAAAAATAACTACATATCCTTCACTAAATCATGAAGTCAAAAAATACCAATGTCTGAAGCTAGTCTACAATAACATGGCACACACTACTCCTTGCTAACAAATATACTGCAAATTTTACTCCGCCTGCAGTTATAGCTTTTCCGTAATTTCAGGCACCCCCTTTAATTACTATGGAACAACTTCTGTCAGCACTTTTAAAAGCTATGGGTCCTGATAATATAGTAGGTTGTCTGAGTATCAATGCCAAATATGGCCTATAAGAACTCCTACCTAACCTCTTTAATCAAAGCCTCTCCTCTAGGTACATCCCTTGAAGCCTGAACCATTACGCAAAGGTGGCCAAACCACAGATCCTGGTAAATATAGACATTACTCTCACTAGCCTTACATGGAAAACTATGGAGCATAATGTCAGACTTAAATTAATGTGGGTATTGAAAACCTCGTAACATTAAACTCCACACCAATGTGACTCTGCCAAAGGAAGGTCCTGCCTCTTTAACCTCACTAATTTCTTTGAGAAAGTAACTGAAGTAGTAGTTAGTGATTTAACAGTACATACAGCATATCTGGATCTCCCCAGGGCCTTTGACACGATTGCTTGTGCATGCATTATTGTCAGACAAATCTAACATCTAGCTAAACTTTATTAGTTTGAATGTACCTTTTACTTTTGTAAGCCAACCACCACTAGCTATAGACATCCAAGGTTTCACTGTTTTTCCCAAGCTCATCAATGCAGTATAAATGGATTGTTTGCCCAAATTTTAAAAACAAGACTTTTTTAAAAGTCTTTATTGACGCATTCAAAGTGAAACCAAATTGTCCAAGGTTTTTCTTGTAGTTGTTACTGAATGGTTTGCCTGTGTGACCTTTTACTCCTTGGTATGCATGTTAACAGGGATATTTTGAAGTCGCCCTAATGTTATGGATACCAGGCTTTTGGCATTACTGGCCTAAATGCATCAGTAAAGACATGAACACTGCACTACAGGTGGTTTAGGGTCTTATAGTTGACATAAAAAGTGTACACACCCCTGTTAAAATGTCAGATTTTTGTGATATAAAAAAAATAAGACCACAATAAATCATTTCAAAACTTTTCCCACCTTTAATATAACCTGTGCAATTCGACTGAAAAACAAATAAATCTGTTACGGGGAAGAAAATAAACAATAAAAAACATACAATAAGCTGGTTGCATAAGTGTGCACACCTTTAAACTAATACTTTGTTGAAGCACCTTTTGATTTAATTACTGCCGGCCTCCAACTCTGTTGCGGCAGAAAAATCCAATGATGAAGCGGAGCAAATCTCCAGGCAAATACTTGCCTTGGGAGAAATGTCCAGTGAAGGTTGAACAGCAGAAGATTCTGGCCTAGATTTCTTGGCTGCCTTCTTCCCCGATGGCTCTCCCTTGGGGTGGAAAATTCCCTCCATTAGGTCTTTAGCTAAAAGCTTAAAAATGCTAGTCTTCAAGATAAAGCACCATAGAAGACAGTCTACTTCATAGGGTGTTAGCAATGAAGGCCTGGCAGATAGAGTAGTGGTATGACCGTGCAAAGCGTCAAAAAGTACAGTTGTGTACACTTACCATAAATGTAGATGTTTGAGTGTATTCACTGTTGCAGTCATCACTTGTGGGTTATCCCTGCTGTGGTAGCCCTCGGTCGGCTTGAATACCAGAGTCAAGGTTTTTCTGCATTGGCTGCTGCTGCCTGATGGCTGATGTCATGTTGTGCGAGCTATAAAGGAAGGCAGCCGATGCCATTACATCTGTTTTTCATGCCCTAACCAGTCCGAAGTCCAATTTGTTAATGGAGAAAAGGTCATGGTGGTCAAGGCCACTGTTAGAAACATTTTTCTCCATAAAGAAAGCAGATATAAGGGGGAAGGAGGGTGGGAAACCAGGACTGAAACAGTGAATACACTCAAACATCTACATTTATGGTACGTGTACACAACTGTACTATATTCATCGAGTTTCACTGTTGCAGTCATCACTTGTGGGAGGATTCCCAAAGCTAAGATGAGGGATGGTTGGCTCAGAAAAAGACCTAGGCATGGGTCAACATGCCCTGCAAACTGCAGAGGCAATCCCTGCTCTAGCCTTAGAAAATAGAGGTGGTAATGTTTGGTAAAGGTGTGGACAGATGTCCAGGTGGCAGCTTCCAGGATGTCCTTGGTGGGGACTACTCTGAGGAATGCTGTAAAAGTTGAGGCTGCCCTAGTGGAATGGGTTTGTATAGACCTAGGGGGTGGTTTTCCATGTAGAGTGTAACAGAAATGGATGCAATGAGCTATCTATTTGGAGATGGTCTATTTGGAGATAGGCTTGCCCTGGGGCAAAGCTTACAAGAAGTTGGTTTGTTTTCCTAAAGGTTTTAGTACGATCCAGATAGTATCTGAGCTGCCTGTTTACATCTAGGGTATGCAGAATTCTTTCCCCCTTGTTTTAGGGGTTAGGAAAGAAGGTGGGAAGATGTATGGCCTGGTTAAGAGTTACATCAAATACCACCTTGGGCATAAAGGAGGGATTGGTTCTCAGGGAGACCCTGTCTGCATGGAAGATGATGAATGGCTCAATGGCCATTAGTGCCTGTAGCTCTGACACCCTTCTGGCTGAAGAAATAGCCAGAAGGAAAGCAGTCTTCCAAGAAAGGTACCGTAGTTCTGATGAGGCCGGAGGCTCGAGGGGAGGTAAAGTAAGTTTTTCCAAAACATAATTAAGGTCCCAGGCAGGAGTGGGTGGCCTTCTGGGACGTCTGATATTAGAAGCCCCTCTGAGGAATTGCTTAAGTAAAGGGTGTGAAAACAGGACTGTTCTGTATCAAAATGGGCTGAAATGGCTGAAGTGTGGACTTTAATAGAGGAGAATGAGAGGCCACTATTAAGTAGCTTGGCTAGTCTAGAATAAGAGGGATGGGAGGTAGAGAGGTGTTTTCCCCTCTGGACCGGCACCAGACACAGAATCTTTTCCATTTTCCAGCATAGGATTTTCTGGTGCTGGGCCTTCTGGCCTCTGTAATGATGTCTAGGACTTGTTTGCGTAGCAGGGATTCCTTGTTTGTCTGAGGAATAAGTCATGCTGAAAGCTTGAGAGTCTGTAGGTCTGGGTGCAGCACCCCCCCCCCCCCGAGTTAAGAGGTATGAGATTGGGGTGGGTTGCCTGGGAGGCTGAAGGGTTAGGCTGCATAGTAAAGGGTACCAGTGTTGCCTGGGCCAGTCTGGAGCAATGAGGATGGCCCTTGACCTCTCCTCTCTTATTCTGATCAGTACCTTGGGGATCAGAGGCAGGGGAGGGAATGCGTATACAAAAAGGGTGTTCCAGGCCAAGGTCAGGGCATCAACCTTCCAGGCTAGGGGGTGATATACTCTGGTGCAGAATTTTTGTAGCTGCTGATTGTAATGCGAGTCCAAAAGGTCCGCATCTGAGGTCCCCCATGCCTGAGTGATTTGCAGGAAAATCTTCCTGTGTAGCTGCCATTCATGGGGGTCTAGAAGGTTTCTGCTTAGGTGGTCTGCCAGGGTGTTGTTGATGCCTGGTAGGTACTGAGCTATCAGATGTAGACCTATGGAGGAGGTTGTCATGGCTAGCCTGCACAGAGGGTAAGATTGTGTCCCTCCCTGTTTGTTGATATACCACATAACTGTGGTGTTGCCCACTTTGATGAGCAGAACCCCTGGCTTGAGATAGGGTTTGAAGGATGTCAAAGCTTTCTGTACTGCCAACATTTCCTTCTGGTTGATGTGTAAGGGAAGGTGCTGCACATCCCAAAGGCCCTGGGTGCATCTGCCCTCTAGGTGCGCGTCCCAAGCTATGTCTGAGGTGTCGTGGTAATGGTTTGTCCTATTGGGCAGGGGGAGAAGGGAAGACCCTTGTTCTCTGCACAGGCCTGAGCCCACCAGAGGAACTCAGCCCTTATGTAAGGGATCAAAGGTAGAGAGGTGCCTAGAGGCTGAGAGTGCTGACACCATTGGTTCATTAGGTACCACTGAAGTTCTCATGTGCAGCCTGGCCAGAGGAATAAGGATGATGCAGGAGACCATGTACCCTAAGGCTTGAAGGAACTTCCTTGCAGTGAGGTGACTTTGGGAGGTCAACTGTGCGAAGTAAAGAGGGTAGAAAGCTTTTGCTGGAGATAGGAAGGCCATTTGGGCTACTGTATCCTGTAGAGCTCCTTAAGAAAATGATCTCCCTGGAGGGGGTTTGCTTTGATTTCTTCTCGTTGATGGTGAACCCTAAGGAAGTTAGGAGGGTTTTGACAAAGAAGAGGTCCTTAATGAGCTTTTCTTTGCATTCTGCCTGTATGAGGCAGTCGTCCAGGTAGGGATACATTTGTATATTGTTCTGTCTGCAAAAGGCTATGGCCGGTGCTAGGCATTAGGTGAATACCCTGGGAGCAGTGGATAAGCCAAAGGGTAAGGCAGAGAATTGAAAGTATTGTAAGCCTGCTCTGAAGCAAAGGGATTTTCTGCAGGATTCCCTTATGGGGATGTGTAGGTAAGCATCTTTTAAGTCTAGGGTGACTAGCCAAGCATCCCTTGTTAGCACAGTCAGTAGCTGCTGTAAGGTCAGCATTCTGAATTTGGGAATTACCAGGAAAGTGTTCAGAAAGGAAAGGTCCAGGATGGGGCGCCAAGTGCCCTCTTTTATTGGAACAAGGAATAGTCATGAATAAAAGCCTTCTGCATATTGGTCTGGGAGGACAGGTTGCACTGCCCCTAGGGATATGAGAGTTTGAACTTGTTTTAATGCTTCTGCCCACTGATTTGGAGGCAGGTCTGGGTAACCTCTTGGAGGAGGTAGTTTGTGGAAATTTAATTTGTATCCCTGAGAAATGATCTTTAAGACCCACTGGTCCTTTGTTATAGTGGACCACTTTTCTTTGCAGAGGGATAGCCTTCCTCCTAGTTTTTTCTGAGGGAGAAGTGGGCAGAGGTGAGAGAGGCAGTCCCTGTGAGTATTTGCCAAACAGGGATGTCTTAGAACTCCCTGCTTTGGTGGTGGAAGAAGGCCACTATCTGGTTCTCTGTTAGCCTTGGGGAGGGGGTCTGGGATGTCTGTCCCTATGGGTTTACCTTGGCCCTGTGTGCTGGGTGCTGAAAAGGAACATTTCTGATAAACCTAGGAGGTTGTACCTGAAGAAAATCCTTTACAGTTTGCATAGATTTTGCCTTGTCTTCCATTTTTTAAGCACCTGCTCTGCTTTTTCTCCGAACAAGCGGTCTTTATCCAAAGGTGCATCAAGTAGTTTAGATTTGACATGATCATGGAGAGGTTGTTCCTTCAGTCAGTGCCTGCTTCACGGCTCCAGACCCAACTGAGGCAGAGACAACCAAAGGCTCAGAAGACAAGGCGGAAATCTGTGGCATACCGGACTCTGAATGGGTCTCAGTAGAGGCCTGTGAAGTTATCGAATCGGGCATCAGGGGCTGCAAAAGCTCCTCACTGAATTTCGGTGAACTGATGAGTCATTTTGCAGTGGAGTCATCGGAAGGCTTGGCCTTGTGCTGTCTGTCTCTACTGTCTCTACCTTTGTCCTTAAGTTTTTTCGGAAGGTCTGTGGATTGTTGGCTAACGGACACCGTTTCGGGAAATGAAGATGGTAGGCGAAAATATCTGGCTACAAAAAGAGCTCTACGATGAAGAGTTTTTGCATTAAAGAGGGCACAAACCTGACAGTGGGGGACATCGTGGTCTGGGCCTAAACAAGTGATGGACTAAGAGTCGAAGTCTTGGTGTGGTATTTGCTTTCCACAGCTAAGACAATTGTTAACTTTTTTGGACATCGGTTAGTGCAAGAAAAAAAAAGGGTCCCCAATGGGGTACTTAGCTTTAGATGTTTTCAGCTGAAGTTCGAACTCTGGAAACAACCGACCGGCACACTTGTGAATTGCTTCTGCTATGGGCTCCGTGGCAAAAAAGACTGATGTAATGGCGTCAGCTGCCTTCTTTTATAGTTCGGATGACCTGATGTTTGCCAGCAGGCAACAGCAGCCGATGCAGAAAAACCTTGACTCTGGTATTCGGGCTGACCGAGGGCTAACACAGCAGGGATAACCCACAAGTGATGACTGCAACAGTGAAACACGATGAACATCTGACACAGTGTTCATGGGGGTCTTTATGAGGCATTTGTCTCCCACACCACCATTTACCCTTCTTGGGTGACATAAAACCCCAGAAGCAACAATAAAATAAGCAAAAAAAGATAAGCAAACCAAAATCCCAATGGGGCACTTATCTGCAATGGCTTGGTGAACCAGCAGCAGAACAGGCATTCAGACCAATGATACAGAGATGATGTTCAGACTGGCGGCAAAGAAGTTCTGAGGATGTTAAATCCAGACATCACCTATATGCCTATGCCACACAAGGAATGTACATGTGATGTATGGCGTACCTTAGAACAACCTAAAGGCTTTTGTATACTGTCTGGACATTGGGATGCCTTTGGCAGGGGATCCCTAATGTAATGAATACTGCAACAGTGAAACGGAAGGACATCTAAATTCGCTCTGTTGCTGCAGTCTAACTCCATGGTTCTCAAGTGGTGGATAAGATATCTCTACAGGTGTCAGACCCAGAACTCCCTGACCATCAATCACTACTGTTGTGATTAGTAGGTGAGCAATGGCAAGGATTCTCTTTTTTGAGATTTCTTTCTTCAAAGTGCTGTGACTGTGGAGCTGGTATGTTTAAGTTCAGTGTGTTACAACTTGTCTGGTGTAAAAAGCACTTGCAGTTTTTTTACCCCTCTGTATTTCAGACATCAGTTTTTGGCATTTCTGATGCTAGAGGTTATGCCTTTCAACATCTGTCAGTGGAACATGTGGGTGACAGATTGTCAGTACATCACTCTTATTGTCAGTGGCAGCAGAATAAATAGCTAAATCAATGTCAGGAATGTAATTTTTAAGGCACAAATGCAATTTTTGTGCTAGAAAACCTCCAGCAGTTCTATTAAATACAAATTCCAGATGCAGTTTCAGTTATAAATTAGTACCGCAATGAAACTACAGAATGAGGAAAGGATAAAACTGTTTCAACTTTTCAGAAATTAAGAGCTAATTATGTAAAGAATTCCTACCAACCAACACAAAAAGTAATGGAAAAGGTTGTGCCTCGATAGGTTCTGGTTCTCTTCTAAACATGACCTACATAAGAAGGTATAAGAAGTGAATGAATGTTTATTGTTTCTGTGAAAACTGTCAATATTTAGTGTTGGTTTAACTATAAACAGTTATTACAAGCAAGCACTTTTCACTGTTAGGCTGCAATTATGATGCTATACCTAATTAGTGGGACAGACAACTACAGGCAAACAGCAGCTTGGGAGTTGTAAAGGCTTAGCAGACATGAATCTGAAGGAAGAGATTACGGTTAGTGCACATCTACTTCCTAGTTAGGTGCTGCTTATTACTCACTGTATCTACATCAGTGTGTGTGTATGTGTGTGTGTGTGTGTGTTTCTCTTGTACAGATGTGCCACTTTAAATTTCTGAACCTCTAAAGTAAATAACTACCTCAATAATCTGCAAGGGTCTGAAATGCCTTTATGTTGCATTCTTGGTACTATTTTTTTAATTTTTGTAATAATGACTTGAAACACAAACCAACATGAACGACTGTAGAGATGACATAAATCAATTTTACAAAAAAATGACAGAAAATCTACATTTAGTTTTACTGGACAGTAGGAGATACAGCAAATAAGTACATTTCATATGTATGTATGCATGCATGTATGTATGTATTTCAGCTACCATACCAGCTGACCATCTAGCCACCACTACAACACATTCTTTACATCCCCTAGCTACGGGACATTCAGTCATCCAGGAGCCTGTGAGGGGGTTTTCCATTTTGACATAACCTCCACCCAATGGCTAATTTTAAAGGCCTGCCCCCCCCCTGCCCACTGGTGAGCATGCTCCTGACCACAATGTAATAAAGGCTGCCATTTAGATGCAGTTTATCAGAGTTAAGCACATCCCCAGCCTGTAGGGCTGCATGCCATAAACCCCTCTCTCTCCAGTAGAAGTCAGCACTGCAGTGGACCTGACTGCCTCCCTCATATGATGGACAATCCAGCACTGACCACTCATTCACAACATCTCCTACAGGCCTCCTTTAACCCCTGAGCCACTAACTGATCTTGTATCATCTGGGTCATAGTCAGGACTTCATTCCACTATGGCACGGAGCTAGATAGAAGTCGTTTAATAAAAATTTTTAAAAAATCTGCAGCACTAAAATACATTGTAATCAAGAAAGCAGGCAATCATAAAAGTAAATGACTTCTGCGAATGAATGTTTCTGCAAATCAACACAAGCAATTCTCCTCACTGATAAAATTTATGAAATGGGTCTTTGCCATTACATTATTACATTGGATGTATCACATCAAGGACTTCTCTTAATGTTCGTGTGTGTATGTATGTGTGTGTGTGTACAAGCACACCCACATACATATACATACACCGCTCCATAAACTATGTCTCGATCAGCACTATTTCTGATGTTCTTTTTAAAGGGTATGTACACTTTTTATATCCACTGTATATATATATATATATATATATATATATATATATACATACATACATATATACATACATACATACATATATACATACACAATATACACAAATGTACACGCAAATGCTCGTCCATAAACTATGTCACGATCAGCACTATTTCTGATGTTCTTTTTAAAGGGTATGTACACTTTTTATATCCACTGTATATATACATACATATATACATATATAATATACACAAATGCACACTCAAACACTCGTCCATAAACTATGTCTTGATCAGCACTATTTCTGATGTTCTTTTTAACGGGTATGTATACTTTTTATATCCACACTGTATATATACATACATATATACATATATAATATACACACATGCACACTCAAACACTCGTCCATAAACAAAGTCTCGATCAGCACTATTTCTGATGTTCTTTTTAACGGGTATGTACACTTTTTATATCCACTGTGTATATACATACATATATAATATACACACAAGCACACTCAAACACTTGTCCATAAACTATGTCTCGATCAGCACTATTTCTGATGTTCTTTTTAACGGGTATGTACACTTTTTATATCCACTGTATATATACATACATATATACATATATAATATACACACATGCACACTCAAACACTCGTCCATAAACAAAGTCTCGATCAGCACTATTTCTGATGTTCTTTTTAACGGGTATGTACACTTTTTATATCCACTGTATATATACATACATATATACATATATAATGTACACACATGCACACTCAAACGCTCGTCCATAAACTATGTCTCGATCAGCACTATTTCTGATGTTCTTTTTAATGGGTATGTACACTTTTTATATCCACTGTATATATACATACATATATACATATATAATATACACACATGCACACTCAAACACTCGTCCATAAACTATGTCTTGATCAGCACTATTTCTGATGTTCTTTTTAACGGGTATGTACACTTTTTATATCCACTGTATATATACATACATATATACATATATAATATACACACATGCACACTCAAACACTCGTCCATAAACTATGTCTCGATCAGCACTATTTCTGATGTTCTTTTTAATGGGTATGTACACTTTTTATATCCACTGTATATATACATACATATATACATATATAATATACACACATGCACACTCAAACGCTCGTCCATAAACTATGTCTCGATCAGCACTATTTCTGATGTTCTTTTTAACGGTTATGTACACTTTTTATATCCACTGTATATATACATACATATTTAATATACACACATGCACACTCAAACGCTCATCCATGAACTATGTCTCGATCAGCACTATTTCTGATGTTCTTCCTAATGGGTATGTACACTTTTTATATCCACTGTATATATACATACATATATATAATATACACACATGCACACTCAAACGCTCGTCCATAAACTATGTCTCGATCAGCACTATTTCTGATGTTCTTTTTAACGGGTATGTACACTTTTTATATCCACTGTATATATACATACATATATAATATACACACATGCACACTCAAACGCTCGTCCATAAACTATGTCTCGATCAGCACTATTTCTGATGTTCTTTTTAATGGGTATGTACACTTTTTATATCCACTGTATATATACATACATATATAATATACACACATGCACACTCAAACACTCGTCCATAAACTATGTCTTGATCAGCGCTTTTTCTGATGTTCTTTTTAACGTGTATGTACACTTTTTATATCCACTGTATATATACATACATATATACATATATAATATACACACATGCACACTCAAACGCTCGTCCATAAACTATGTCTCGATCAGCACTATTTCTGATGTTCTTTTTAATGGGTATGTACACTTTTTATATCCACTGTATATATACATACATATATACATATATAATATACACACATGCACACTCAAACACTCATCCATAAACTATGTCTCGATCAGCACTATTTCTGATGTTCTTTTTAACGGGTATGTACACTTTTTATATCCACTGTATATATACATACATATATATAATATACACACATGCACACTCAAACACTCGTCCATAAACTATGTCTCGATCAGCAGTATTTCTGATGTTCTTTTAACGGGTATGTACACTTTTTATATCCACTGTATATATACATACATATATATAATATACACACATGCACACTCAAACACTCGTCCATAAACTATGTCTCGATCAGCACTATTTCTGATGTTCTTTTTAACAGGTATGTACACTTTTTATATCCACTGTATATATACATACATATATATAATATACACACATGCACACTCAAACACTCGTCCATAAACTATGTCTCGATCAGCACTATTTCTGATGTTCTTTTTAACGGGTATGTACACTTTTTATATCCACTGTATATATATACATACATATATAATATACACACATGCACACTCAAACACTCGTCCATAAACTATGTCTCGATCAGCACTATTTCTGATGTTCTTTTTAACGGGTATGTACACTTTTTATATCCACTGTATATATACATACATATATACATATATAATATACACACATGCACACTCAAACACTCGTCCATAAACTATGTCTCGATCAGCACTATTTCTGATGTTCTTTTTAATGGGTATGTACACTTTTTATATCCACTGTATATATACATACATATATACATATATAATATACACACATGCACACTCAAACACTCGTCCATAAACTATGTCTCGATCAGCACTATTTCTGATGTTCTTTTTAACGGGTATGTACACTTTTTATATCCACTGTATATATACATACATATATACATATATAATATACACACATGCACACTCAAACACTCGTCCATAAACTATGTCTCGATCAGCACTATTTCTGATGTTCTTTTAACGGTATGTACACTTTTTATATCCACTGTATATATACATACATATATAATATACACACATGCACACTCAAACACTCGTCCATAAACTATGTCTCGATCAGCACTATTTCTGATGTTCTTTTTAACAGGTATGTACACTTTTTATATCCACTGTATATATACATACATATATAATATACACACATGCACACTCAAACACTCGTCCATAAACTATGTCTCGATCAGCACTATTTCTGATGTTCTTTTTAATGGGTATGTACACTTTTTATATCCACTGTATATATACATACATATATACATATATAATATACACACATGCACACTCAAACACTCGTCCATAAACTATGTCTCGATCAGCACTATTTCTGATGTTCTTTTTAATGGGTATGTACACTTTTTATATCCACTGTATATATACATACATATATACATATATAATATACACACATGCACACTCAAACACTCGTCCATAAACTATGTCTCAATCAGCACTATTTCTGATGTTCTTTTTAACGGGTATGTACACTTTTTATATCCACTGTATATATACATACATACATATATACATATATAATATACACACATGCACACTCAAACACTCGTCCATAAACTATGTCTCGATCAGCACTATTTCTGATGTTCTTTTTAACAGGTATGTACACTTTTTATATCCACTGTATATATACATACATATATACATATATAATATACACACATGCACACTCAAACACTCGTCCATAAACTATGTCTCGATCAGCACTATTTCTGATGTTCTTTTTAACGGGTATGTACACTTTTTATATCCACTGTATATATATATACATACATACATATATACATATATAATATACACACATGCACACTCAAACACTCGTCCATAAACTATGTCTCGATCAGCACTATTTCTGATGTTCTTTTTAACGGGTATGTACACTTTTTATATCCACTGTATATATATATATATATATATATATATATATATATATATATATACATACATATATACATATATAATATACACACATGCACACTCAAACACTCGTCCATAAACTATGTCTCGATCAGCACTATTTCTGATGTTCTTTTTAACGGTATGTACACTTTTTATATCCACTGTATATATACATACATATATACATATATAATATACACACATGCACACTCAAACACCCGTCCATAAACTATGTCTCAATCAGCACTATTTCTGATGTTCTTTTTAATGGGTATGTACACTTTTTATATCCACTGTATATATACATACATATATACATATATAATATACACACATGCACACTCAAACACTCGTCCATAAACTATGTCTTGATCAGCACTATTTCTGATGTTCTTTTTAATGGGTATGTACACTTTTTATATCCACTGTATATATACATATATACATATATAATATACACACATGCACACTCAAACACTCGTCCATAAACTATGTCTTGATCAGCACTATTTCTGATGTTCTTTTTAACGGGTATGTACACTTTTTATATCCACTGTATATATACATACATATATACATATATAATATACACACATGCACACTCAAACACTCGTCCATAAACTATGTCTCGATCAGCACTATTTCTGATGTTCTTTTTAACGGGTATGTACACTTTTTATATCCACTGTATATATACATACATATATAATATACACACATGCACACTCAAACACTTGTCCATAAACTATGTCTCGATCAGCACTATTTCTGATGTTCTTTTTAACGGGTATGTACACTTTTTATATCCACTGTATATATACATACATATATACATATATAATATACACACATGCACACTCAAACACTCGTCCATAAACTATGTCTCGATCAGCACTATTTCTGATGTTCTTTTTAACGGGTATGTACACTTTTTATATCCACTGTATATATATATATATATATATATATATATATATATATATATATAATATACACACATGCACACTCAAACACTCGTCCATAAACTATGTCTTGATCAGCACTATTTCTGATGTTCTTTTTAACGGGTATGTACACTTTTTATATCCACTGTATATATACATACATATATACATATATAATATACACACATGCACACTCAAACACTCGTCCATAAACAAAGTCTCGATCAGCACTATTTCTGATGTTCTTTTTAATGGGTATGTACACTTTTTATATCCACTGTATATATACATATATATATACATATATAATGTACACACATGCACACTCAAACGTTCGTCCATAAACTATGTCTCAATCAGCACTATTTCTGATGTTCTTTTTAATGGGTATGTACACTTTTTATATCCACTGTATATATACATACATATATACATATATAATATACACACATGCACACTCAAACTCGTCCATAAACTATGTCTCGATCAGCACTATTTCTGATGTTCTTTTTAACGGGTATGTACACTTTTTATATCCACTGTATATATACATACATATATACATATATAATATACACACATGCACACTCAAACACTCGTCCATAAACTATGTCTTGATCAGCAGTATTTCTGATGTTCTTTTTAATGGGTATGTACACTTTTTATATCCACTGTATATATATACATACATATATACATATATAATATACACACATGCACACTCAAACACTCGTCCATAAACTATGTCTTGATCAGCACTAATTCTGATGTTCTTTTTAACGGGTATGTACACTTTTTATATCCACTGTATATATACATACATATATACATATATAATATACACACATGCATACTCAAACACTCGTCCATAAACTATGTCTTGATCAGCGCTATTTCTGATGTTCTTTTTAACGGGTATGTACACTTTTTATATACACTGTATATAAACATATATATACATATATAGTATACACACATGCATACTCAAACACTCGTCCATAAACTATGTCTTGATCAGCACTAATTCTGATGTTCTTTTTATATGTTTTTGCTCTCTCTTTGAGCTTTTTTAAAAATACAACTTCCCAAATGGACATCCATAATCAACAAGTGGAATAAATGGATTTTTTTTCCATTAATTTGCGATGGGTCACATAACTCTTTCTAAGTTCTTAAGAAGGTGAAAGAACATAAATAAAGTTACAATGCCCTTTAAACCCAACATGACCTTTAAGTAACAAGACAACATCCACTGCATATAAATCCAGCTACTTAGAAGTCAAAGGTATCCTCATGTACATCTAACTTAATAAAACTATCACTCCCACTCTTAGTCAACAAGGCAAAGCCCCAGCATCCACAAACCACTTTGATAACAATCACTTAAAGGCACTCCCGACTCTAAAAACAAAGCTTTTACCACACTCTTTTCCAGCAAGATAATATTCTAGCATCCACACAGTCATTTCTAAGGTTATCTAACATAACACCCCCTAATTACAACACTCACCTAACATTAACCCAGAAAGAAAATGCACATTCACCCACCCAACCATTTCTATGGCAGTCCATCATAACCATTATCATATCAAACAATGAAAGCCCACCATGTCTGTACCTGTACCTAAGTACCTACAGTCCGCAATAACCATCACCATATCAAACAATGAAAGCCCACCATGTCCGTATCCTGTGCCTAAGTACCTGCAGTCCATTATAACCATCACCATGTCTGTATCCTATACCCAAGTACCTGCAGTCCATCATAACCATCATCTCTTAAACAATGAAAACCCACCACGTCTGTATCCCATACCTAAGTACCTACAGTCCATCATAACCATCATGATATAAACAATGAAAGCCTACCATATCCATGTCCTGTACCTAAGTACCTACAGTCCATCATAACCATCATGATATAAACAATGAAAACCCACCATATCCATGTCCTGTACCTAAGTACCTACAGTCTATCATAACCATCAGCATATAAAACAATGAAAGCCCACCATGTCCTTATCCTGTCCCCAAGTACCTACAGTCCATCATAACCATCATCTCTTAAACAATGAAAGCCAACCATGTCAGCACCCTGTACCTTACTATTTACAGTCCATCATAACTACCATCATATCAAACAATGAAAGCCCACCATGTCAGTATCCTGTACCTAAGTACCTACAGTCTTCCATAACCATCATATCAAACAATGAAAGCCCACCATGTCTGTACCCTGTACTTAAGTACCTACAGTCCATCACAACCATCATATCAAACAATGAAATCCCACCATGTCAGTACCTGTATCTAAGTACCTACAGTCCATCATAACCATCATGTCTTAAACAATGAAAGCCCACCATGTCAGTACCCTGTACCTAAGTACCTACAGTCCATCATAACCATCATCATAGCAAACAATAAAAGCCCACCATGTCCATATCCTGTACCTACACCACCCTTTTCCATGGTAACCAGCTATGTGGAGCAGAATGATGGAGTCATGACTGCACAT
Organism: Protopterus annectens; assembly: GCF_019279795.1. Lineage (NCBI taxonomy): Eukaryota > Metazoa > Chordata > Ceratodontiformes > Protopteridae > Protopterus > Protopterus annectens. The sequence goes on from NC_056733.1 coordinate 1,909,808,602, forward strand.
CAGCTGACCAGAGTTTGACCAGTAAGTCCTAGTGCTGGAAGAGCTTGCTGGAGATGCTTGGAGGTGAGTGGTCCTTGTTCACTCACAATTACTATGGGAGAGGTATATAATTATCAGTGCATGAGCACCTCCTATAGGTCAGACTAGGACCAATACATTCACAGACTGCAAAGGGAAGAGCTTGTAGGACAAACAAGTATTAATACATTCACATACTGCAAAGGGATAAACCTGTGAGACAGACAGGTACTAATACATTTACAGACTAAAGAGCTGAGTGTGTATAACAGACAGGTACTAACACATCTGCTGACTTTAAGGGCTGAGTCTGTAGGACAGACAGGTACCAACATAATTACAGACTGGAAAGGCTGAGCCAGACTGGCAAACACTGGGAAACACTATGCCTGGGCTGCATGTATAGAAACACCATGCCTGGGCTGCATGTACAGAAACCCTGCCTGTACTAAATGTGTAGAACCACACACCCACATCCCAATGTACCCGGTTAAAGAATAACATTCCCCATCTAGCTGCCGGGGTAATGGGTAGCATTCAGAAAAGCAAAGACTCCCTTTATGACAGCCCACCACAGCTCATTTCTTGGCTCCAATAGTAAGTGTCAATGGCTGGGTGGGATGGAACAAATGAGTCAATTAGATCAGCTGGAAAGGGGGCTAGGTGTTTGGGTGAACAGGACCACTAAACATACTTTCATGATTCATAGGTACTTATCTATGAGGACCTTAAAAAGCTTAGTCTTAAGGAGGTTCTAAGATGGCTGCACACCGAGTAACAGCTTGTTTCTAGCTCTCCCAGTGTAAAAACAGAACCTCAGCAGAGAAGGCCAGTACACTTGTGTTTATGGGTGAATTTCAGCAACTGGCTAGTGAGTACACTGCCTGGATGCCAGGAATAAAGAAATACAGAAGACCTGGAAAAAATCAGTTACAAAATGTGAGGAAGAAACACTGACTAGGGAGAGTTCTGCAGCTGTTTAGCAAAAAGTAATGCAACCTTCTGACATGACATCCAGTAACCTACAGGATGATATAAGACAACTGCATAGAGAACTGGTTAAAATAAACAAAACACTGACAGAGTATATTAACACAAATAACAAAAGGATGGTACAAATGGGAGAAGTTTTAAATAGATATTCAGATGAGATGATAAAGCTGCAAAAATCAGAGTGCAAAATGAAGAAAAGGCTGGCTGAATATGAGACTGCTCAGGAAGAGAGGTTTCAAAAAATAAAAGAGGACAGAGCATGAAGGAAAAACTTGACATTTCCAGCTATACCAGAGAAGCTGGAAGGAACAGACTGCATTAAATTTGTGAAAGCACAAATAAGCAACTGGACTGGTATTTCGTAGCAGGACTTGTTAGTTGAACGGGCATATCGTGTGTATGCTCCAAATCTAGCTATAAGAAAGCAACCTAAACCTTTAATAGTAAAGATGCAATCCTACCAGCAGAAACAGTAGATTTTGTCAAAACTGTGGCACAAGGATAAATTACTAAAAGTGGGAGACACCACAGTGTTTGTGGAGAATGATTACTCACTGTACACCAGGCAGAAGAGAAGTAAATTCATTCCTCTATTCAGAGAATGTCAAGACGCAGGTGTGAGATTCAAACTGCTGTATCCAGCTGTCTTCAACATATTCTTCCCTTGAGAGACAAAATATTTTTTTGATGAAGTGCATGCAAAGGAGAAAATACAAACGTTTGTCCAAACAAAAACTGAACTGTGAAACGGGAGAGTCAGCTTCTGGTTCCTCTGGTAATAAAGACCACAGAGAGACTGCACCTGTGAAACCTTTTCTTGTATTTCAATGAAAAAAGTTGGACAGAAGGAAGGGGCATGAGAATTGACTGGAAGAATCAAGAGTACATTGGAAATGAAGCACCGACAGGATATGGGTGATGGAGAAGAATAATAAAATCAATAACTTCATGTGGGATTACAATGCAATAATTAGATTTGTGAAATATGACAGCACAAGAAAATCTGAAAACATTGGACTTCTTCAAAATTTGTTTTCTGAGTGGGGGACTCTGAAGTATATGCCCTACTTCATGTCATTAATGTTCAGAAAAATGCTTTGGGGAGGGGAAGAGAGGAGAGAATGCTAACTGTATGTAAATAAAACATTTTCTTTGCTTAACAGTACTGTATCTGTGTTGCATGGTTTTCTATGCATGCTATTTTGGGTGTGATGGGGATTGTAAACAGTTGTTTTTATTTTTCTCCCCTCTTCTTTTTTTCTTCTTGTGGAGTTTTAAGAAATATAGACAATATAATGATTAAAAAAAAGGACAAAGGGTGCCTGGTTAAGGGGGCATAGCAGAGTTCAAATTAATGAGAGTTTTGTATTCTTCCATGGGGAAATGACTGATTAAGGACCTTTATTTTAAGACAGAGAGCAAGTAGATGAAAAGGAATGTTGAATATTAAAACGCCTTTTTTTCTAGAACTTGCAAATATTTATACTAAGTAGCATTTCAGCAGCTGCTGTTCATGCTTCAATGGAGTCAATCTGATAAAGAGAAACTGCAAACTGGACACAGTCTGGTGGTAGGGGATTGGCTGAGGGAAAAGAAGAAAAAAAAACAGAGAAATTGACTAGGACATAATGTTCCCTGTAAACAATCCGGTCTTCCCAGGTGTGACAGCTTTAAAGATAATACAAAACCACTTAGACTTGAAGTAAAGTTCTCAGGTTTTTTTTAATGCAATGGGGATACTAATATAAATAGGTGCTTTTTTCTTGTTCATAGGTTCATAAATTAGTACTAGGCTAACTGCCCTTGCAAGCCATTTTAAGCCTAGCCAATTATTCCTTGTGAGACTCAAACCCTGCACCGTGTGTTTGTAAGGTAAACACCTTAACCATTAGGCCACCCTCCCAACACCAACACCCTTCTTTCTTTTTCTTTATTCAATTTTGAGAAATGTAGACAGTCCAATGGGGAAAAAATGAGGAGGGGAGAAGATGGGGAGGAGCGTAAGTGTCTGATTAAGAGAGCATGATGAAAGAAAAATAAGTGTGCTTTTTCCCATGCTTGCATAGGGAAATGACTGGGTAAAACCCCTAGGTGTTATCCAGTAACGAGTTTATTGCAAAACATGTAAATGAAAAAGAATATTGAATATTGTAAGGCTTTTTTTCTGATAACAAGGTTCCCTTAGCAGTTATGTGTCTGGTTACCATGTCACTAGAAGGTAGTTTGATAAAGAAAAATGGTTTGGAGAAAGCATTTACTGAAAGCACTAAAGTGTTTTCTCAACTGGGAGAGTTATATACATATAAAAAATCAAATGGCACTTATTAATAGCACAGGCTGTACCATGCATCTTAGCATGACTAATCTTTCTTTTTGGTTAACTTTAGCCTGTCTGTGTAGCTATCAATTTACAACTTATGTTCTTGTTAGGAAGCAAAAACTTCAATATTTGAAGTTGTAAATAGTTTGATGTGTTATTGTAAAGTTTATAGGTTTTAGGAGGTTTTTTGGGGGAGTTGTTTGTTCTGTTTGAGGACTTGCAAAAAAAAAGTTATGTAAGATGTGACATAGGTGCAAATGGATATGACATGAAACAACTGTATAAAACACTAACCTGCCGAACAGTGTATACATATAACATAAAAGTTGGAAATAGACATTTAGCAAAACAGTAGTTGTATATAAAAGGTGGTAATAACTACATAAGAAAATGCTTCTTGTAATGTCTTTCAATCTGAATGGTCTTACAAATAAATATAAAAAAGAAAGAGTAGTGATCTATATTAAAAAATGTAGAGTGGAAATAGCTATGCTGCAGGAGACCCACCTGGAATGAACTGAACATGTGAATTTGATAAAGAAAGTTTTTTAGGATGGTTATTCAGTGGAATATTTGGGGCAAAGGAAAAGAGGAGTACTAGGAGCTCCAATAGTGATAGAAGAGGAAAAAAAAGATAATAATGCAAGTTACATAGCACTAAGGGGCTACTGGCTAGGGAGGAGGATTACATTGGTGTACATTTTCATACCCCTAAAACTGCTATAATGGAACTTAAGAAAATTCTGGGAGGAGGGGATTGTAATTTGGTTTGTAACAGTGAATATGTGCCTGGGAGGCCTAGAAGGGAAAATATATCAAAGGAGGGTAGATATTTGAAGAAATTTATGAAAATGTTTGGCATGGAAGATTTGAATTCAGTACTAGGAGTTCAGTGTGACTTTACTTATTATTCACCGAGATACAAAAACTGGGCTACGCTAGAATTATTTTATATCTCACAAGAAAATGTGTATTTAATTGAAAGTCTTGAAACTCACCCAATAACTATTTCAGGTCATGCACCGATAATAACTAAAATAAAAATGCAAGGTAATGAAAAAAAAAGAGACACTGGCACCTACTGGTTGAAAAAAGAGGAATTTAAGGAATGGGTTGTGGAACTAATTCAGGAGTTACTAGAAAATATAGATTTATCTTCTGAAAACATAGCTAAGGAGTGGGATAAAATTAAAATGGAGTTTAAAACTAGGTTGGAAATAAAGAAAGGGAGATATGGCTAAACAGTAACAATAATTACTTAGAGGGATCGACAAATGTTAAAGTACTGCAAAATAGGATCTCTCAGAACAAGAAAAGGAGCAACTATAGAATGCTAAACAGAAAATAAGGGATTACCTCAATAAGATGCATTAGTTTAGAAAGACTGCTGTAAAGCAACTGTTTTTTGATAAGAATTCTAGAGCACAAAAACTTCTAGCACAACAACTCAGGCAACAAAAAGTGGAAAGGGCAGTCACCAAGCTTAGGGAGCCTACAAGGAATATAACACGAGACCCTATAGAAATATTAGAAATATTTTGGAAATTTTATGAAAACTTGTATAAAGCAGAGAAATACAAAAATCAAGAAAAGGTACAAATGGAAATGTTAATGGAAAAATTAAATATGACAAAGTTAGAGGTAGATGAGGCTGAATTACTAACAGTTAGGATAGGAAGGGATGAGATAAAAATGGCTATGTCTAACCAATCTACAGGACGGTCCCCAGGGATAGATGGTACTCCAGTGGAAGTTTGGAAATTAGGAGGGTAAAGACTGATAAAGATCAGCAAGGTTTTGTTTAACAGCATTTTAAGAGGACAAGAAGTACCAGCATCCTGGAAGAAGGCGGCGGTAATGGTAATCCCTAAAGAGGGTAAAGATCCATTGGATCCAGCTTCATACAGGCCCAGTTCAATACTAAACTATGATTATAAAGTGTTTATGTCTATAATGGCTAAAAGAATGGCAAAAGTGATACCAAAATTGATAGATATGGATCAGTGCGGTTTTGTGGAGGGGAGGCAAACATCTGATAATATTAACAGAACACTGATGATCCAGAGGGAAGCAGAATGTAAGGAAGTACCACTTTTATTGGTGGGTCTTGATGCAGAGACAGTGGGCAATGAAATGATTTGCTTTCCCTGATACAACTGTAAGGTTGATTAGAAGGATATACGAGGGATCAGAAGCATGAATTAAAGTGGGTGGAGTCCTCTCCAATAATTTCTGCTTGAGTAGAGGAACCAGACAGGGTTTTCTGCTTTCCCCTTTGTTGTTTGCATTATAGTTAGAACCACTGGCAAAGAAAATAAGGGACTCAGAAATCGAAGGATATAACTGGTATGGTAGTCAAGAAAAGCTGGCTCTATTTGTAGATGATATTATTTTATACATGACAAAACAAAAAAAGAGACATTTCAGTGTTGTGGAACATTTCAAGACAGTTTCAAATCTTCTTGGGATACAAAATTAATGAAGCTAAAAGAAAGGCAATAGCGGTAAATTATGCTCCTACATACAAATTGGTCCAACAATATCCATATTTATGGGGACATGATAAAATTAAGTATTTAGGAGTATGGATTAGAAATGACTGTGCGGTGGCAGCTAAGGCTATGTGGGAAGATACTAAACAGAAGATAATACAAAAATTGAGAAACTGGAAGTTATATGGATATGGATACTAAGATACAAGCCATTAAAGTGTTTTTAGTCCATTTAGTCTTATACACAGGTCAGGCATACTTTTATCAACCGGAGGAGAAGTTGTGGATAGCAATTAAAAAAAGAGTTGAAGAATTTTATCTGGGAAGGGAAGACAGCAAGAGTCAAATGGGATAAGCTGATTCTACCAATAGAACAAGGTACTGGGAGCAAATAACCAGAAAGGGAAAGGTAATAGTATGGGAAGAGGCCAAGAACTTATTTGGACTGCAGGTTGGAGATTGATATCAATCCTTGATAGAGTACAAGCAAAGAGAAAAAAATAGGGGCTCCTAAATGAAAGACCAGCACTGGTAGAGTTTTTAATAGAATCTAGAACAGAAGCTGCCGTTAAAAAAGGAATAACTAGCAAAGCATATAAAATATTGCACGATAATTATAAGAATCAATCAGAGGATCTTAGAAAAGATTAGAAAGAGAGACTAGATAAGCAATTCACAAAGAGACAAAGGGGGAATTTATGTATATCTTCCAAATATGCAACAAAGTCTAGAAAATTTAGGATATTTGCCTGGAAGTTTTTACACAGGTATTTTTATACCCAAAGTAGACTCCAAAGAATTTTTCCTCAGGTGGATAGCAAATGTTGGAGGTGTGACAGGCAAGAAACAGGTATCTGGGAACATTTTTTTGGAAGTGTGATGAGCTGGCAGACTTTTGCGATTCCCTGCAGACCGCTCTATTGGAGATGCTGGGTGAGCAAATTGAACTGACTGGGGAGATGATTTGAGTTGTGATACAGAATCGGAATCGCCTAGACATAGTAAAGCCTTGCTGAGTCGAATTATGGTGGCTGCCAAAAAAGCAATTACTAGAAAATAGAAATTAAAGTCTAGACCAACTTTACTAGAAGTAGTGAATATAGTGACAGAGATAAAACAACTGGAATTGGGATTTTTAGCAAAAGGAAGGAGCAAACTACATAGGAAAAAATGGGAATTGTGGGAACAATATATGCAGAGCAGGAACGAGGTTTAAGAGATAGGATTTGAATGAGCTATATAATGCTTAACAGACAATAACTAGATGGTTTATAAGTGATGTATAACGTTTACAACTACAGTTGTTTCAATGGTGTCTGTGATGTAAACTATTTGCAACTAAAAAAGAAGATATGTACTCACCATAACGTTCCATGTGAGTTGTTCCATCTCACCTTCATTCTTCACTGATGGGATCGGCTCTGACATGACCATTTAGCAAAGCTCAAAGTTTACCAGTAGCTCGAGACCAAGCCCCTTATCCCATGATGCACTGCTGGAACTACCTCAGATCTTGTTTGCTGCATATATTATATCCTAGTAAGAAACTTACTCTCCCTAAAAAGGAAGAAACATTGAGAAACCAGGATGAAGTCAGTCTCCAGGTCAACTGTCAGCAAGGAGGGGGGGTGGAGGGAGGGACGTGAGAATGAAGGCGAGATGGAACAACTCACATGGAACGTTATGGTGAGTACATAACTTCTTTATGTGAAGTTGTTCAATCTCGCCGTTCATTCTTCACTAATGGGTAGGGTCCCTAGCACCCTAAAACCTGGGTGGCTCACGGGAGTACACTTTTCAGGACCGTAGAACCAAAGGAAGCCCTGTCCCCAGAGGCCTTAGCCACTCTGTAATGAGTGATAAAAGTGTGAGGCTTAGACCACGTGGCTGCAGCACAGATGTTGTCATGGGGTAACTTGGCTTGAAAGGCAGAAGAGGTAGAGACTTCTCTGGTTGAATGAGCCTTTACCTTATGAAACAAAGGCATATTAGCAGATGAATAAGTGTAAGTGATGCAATCCGATAGCCACTTAGAAAGGGTTTAGCCACTGGTCTACCTTTTCTGGCTTCAGAGAAGGATACAAAAAGCTGGTCTGATTTTCTAATGTCTTTTGTTCTATCCAGATAATATCTAAGTTGCCTGTGAACATCAAGTTTATGCAGCATGTATTCTAATTTGTTGGTATGGTTGGGGAAAAAAACGGGCAACTCAATGACTTGATTGATGTTGGTCTCAGAACATACTTTAGGCAAAAAGGAAGTGTTTGTCCTAAGGGATGCTCTGTCAGCATGAAAAGTCATATAAGGGGGGTTTGATAGATAATGCTTGAAGCTCTGACACTATGGACAGAAGTAAATGCCACTAAAAAGATAGTTTTCCATGATAGAAATTTGAGCTCACAAGATGATGCAGGTTCAAATGGAGGAAGAATGATATGAGATAGCATGAAATTCAAATTCCAGGGAGAATAAGGCCTCATGTGAAGGGTACCTTTGAGAAAGGCCTTAGATAACTGGTGAGCCATACTATTTAGTCCGTCAACACCTAGATGAAAATTAGATATAGCAGCTAACTGGACTCTGACAGTAGCAGCTGCTGCTCCTTCATTAAAAATATTAGTCAAGAATTCTAAAATGGATGACAATGGAGCTTGGTAAGGATCAATGTTCTGCTTAGCAGCCCAAATAGAAAATCTCTTCCACTTACTATGATACAATTTTCTGGTGGAAGGCTTATGGGAAGCCAAAGGATACTCGTGCCATGGGAAAGATTATGAAGCCTGGCTATGTGGGGCAGCAGAGCAGTTAGCTTCAGTGACTGCAAGGAAGGATGGAGGTCCCCTGACAGATGTGTTAGACTTGGTCCAGGATCCATGGATCCTCCAAAAGGTGATGGTAAAGAAATAGAAACCAAATCTGCCAAGGCCAATGAGGGGCTATAAGAATGACCATCTGTCTCAGCGACTTTGCTTTCTGTAAAAATCTGGGTATCAGCGGGATTGGGGGAAATGCATAGAGGAGACCCGGGGGTCAATCGTGAACAAGTGCATCCCTCGGGGGATCTCCCGTAGAGAGTATTAGGGCAAAGTAGCTTCTGCATTTGGTGTAGATGTGACTGGCAAAAAGATTGCAACAAGGCTGGCCCCATTTGCGGAAAATCCTGTCCGCAATGTCTTGTTTGAGGGACCACTCATGTGGCAACAAAATTGCCCTGCTCAGCCTGTCTGCTATCATGTTGAATCTCCCCGGGATGTGTGTTGCTAACAGAAAGCGCTGGGATGACACAGCTCACTGCCATATTCTGAGGGCTTCTTGGCATAAGGGGTAAGACTTGGTCCCGCCCTGTTTGTTCAAGTACCAGACCACTGACATGTTGTCTGTCTGTATCGCAACTGTCCCTAGAAGGAGAGAGTCCTGAAAGTACTGCAATGCCAGAAGTACTGCTCTCATCTCCAGGACATTGATATGCAGCTGTGACTTTTGATCCGTCCATGTGCCTTGGACAGTCTTTCTCTGAAAATGCCCCCCCCCCCCACCCTATCAGGGAAGGGTCCGTGGTCACAGTGGCTACTGGGGGGGGGGGGGGAGTACAAAGGGGCATCCTATTGTGACATGCAGAGATGTCAACCACCACTGAAGGTCCACCTTGCAAGAGTTTGTGATGAGAATCATATGGTTCATTGGCAATTCCTGGTAAGACCACTGAGTGAACAGAAGCCACTGAAGAATCCGTATATGCATCCTTGCTAGTGGAATGGTTAAAATTGCTGCCGCCATCAAACCTAGTACTTTCAAGACCTCTGCGGCTGCAGCCCTGTTCTTTCACACCAATGAAGTGATGTGCTGATGAAGATGTGAGAACCCTTTCGACTGGTAGACATAGAGTGGTGGTTGAGGTATCTAACTCTGCTCCTATAAAGACGATATGCTGCGATGGCGACAAAGCACACTTTTCGAAGTTCACCGTAATGCCTAAGTGGTTGCAGAGTGTCAGAGTGGATTCTGTTGCCTGAATCAGTTGATGCCTGGTGGTGGAGGTAAGGAGCCAATCGTCTAGGTACGGAAACACCTGGAATCCTAAACGCCTCAGGTGAGCCATGACCACTGCCATGCAGTTGGTAAACACTTTGGGGACTGTAGTGAGACCAAAGGGCAGAGCTCGAAACTGATAGTGATTGGCTCCCAGCTGGAAACGCAGATGATCTCTGGATGGTCTGGCCATTTTTATGTGGTAGTACGCATCCTTGAGCTCGATCGAGAACATCCAATTGTCTTTCTCTAAAAAGGGAAGTATGGACTGAAGTGTGACCATGCGAAACTTCTCTTTCTTCACAAATTGGTTGGGTCTGCTGAGGTCCAAAATGGGTCTCCAGTCCCCTGTTTTCTTTGGAACCAAAAAGAATCTTGAGTAAGTTCCGCATCCTGTTTGGTCTGCTGGGACTGGCTGGATGACTCTTTTTTCTAGCAATTTGTGGACCTCTAAAGTTGCTTGATCCCTGCAACTGGGTGGAATGTCTGGGATTCTCTTGCCAGGAAGGGGAGGAGAGGAGAATGATATGAAATACCCTCTGGAAATTATGCTTTGTACCCAGCTGTCATTTGTTATATCTAGCCAAGCTTCTGGGTACAAAGATAAGCCACCCTCGACTGCCTCCAGAGCAGGACAGTCGGGCCTCCTCTCAGGAGCGCTGATAGGAATGAACAGAGAAGTTATTTCTGTCACCCTGATGTTGCGGACCCCCTCTGCCACGAGGGTGGCATCTTCTATTATTACCCCCTCCTCTGACCCTGGAGGGGGGTTCTCCACGTGTGTCCTGAAAGGCTCCTTGGGCTTTTCGGAACAACATTTTTCCTCCCTTTGGGCCTTTGGGGTAAGGCCGAGTAGGGGTGGAAAAATGGACTCCGACGGCAGGCAGAGTCTTTCCCTCTTCTTCACACCTTGTCATTGTTTCCTTTACCTTGGGCCCAAACAAGGATGAGTCATCAAACAGGGTATTTACAAATGAAGACTTGAAGAGCTCCGCAAAGGAACAGAGGTGCATCCAGGCATGCCTGCGAAGAGCAATCCCTGAACCTGCAGCCCTACTCGAACCATCTGCTGCATATATGAGATGCATGGATGAGTTTGCAATGGAGTTAAGGGTAGCAAGCTGGGCAAAAGCTTTGTCAGATATGCCTGCAGCTACAGTACCCTGGATAGTATCTTCCAACTCATTAAGGAGATCTTTTTGCAGTCTGGTGAAATGGGTCAGATAGTTCAGTGATCGAAGAGTGAAAGTCGCTGAACTGAACATGCGTTTCCCATATCTATCCATGATCCTAGAATCTCTGTTAGGAGGACGGATAGACATGGAAGTCTCAGACAATTCTTTTTTGGTGGCTGCCACCACCACCATGGCATCAACAGGGACTCCCTTAGACAAGAATGATTCATTCATTGGGGCAGAGATAAATTTATTGGACCTCCAAGAGACAGGCTCCATGGACTCCGGTGACTCCCATGCCCTACGAGAAACCAATTGCAGAAGTTCATCATATGGTGGAGACACCCATGAGGTGGAAGGTTGAGACCCGAAAGCCTTCAGGAGAACTGACTCATCCTCAGTAGGGCTTTCGGACTGCCAATCACCCCCTCTGCCGAAGGATCTCGAGTATCTCCGCAAAGGAGATGTCCTCAGAGGGGGATCGAGGGGACCCTTCTGACTCATCCAAGTCAGTGTCAGATGTCAATGGCTCCTGTGGGGAGTCCAAGTGCCTCCTCTTGCACACTCTCTTCTTGGAGACTTCCTCAGTGGGAGCCTCTGGGGAAGTCTCAGAAAAGCAGGGGGTGCCCAGTGGGGCTACCTGAGGCTCTGGGTCTCCACGCTTGGGATGGCCGATGGAAGCAGAAGGGGACACAGGCACTTTAGGGGAAGAAGAGGCCAAACCCGGTGATGAGGAAGTCTTAGGAGACAATACTCTCCTCATGGCTTCGAAGGCATCATGGCCCCGATGACAAAGGGTTGACAGATCCAAAGGAATTGTGATCCCCTCCCACACCGATGCCGTGGGCTCTGAGCCCAAGGTAGGAGCCAAGGCCCTGAGAGGAAGAGTCGGCACCGACAAGTCAGTGCAACTATCCTCCCTGGACCCGACTGGAGAGTGTTGGCTCCTAGAGTCCCCGATCGGTGCCGAGGACATCAGAGCAGATGGAGCTGATGACACTGGAACAGGTGTCGACTCCAAGGGTTCCAAGATCATCAGGTCAGCCTCCTCCCACTCCAAAACACCAGTACGGCTCGGAGGAGGAGAATTCAATTCCGGGGTAGTGGTCTTTAGTTCTAACGCCCAGGTCGGAACCAACAGCAATTTAGCTAGGCCTGGTGTCTTCAAGAGCTTCTGTACCAGTCAGTCCATATCCAAATCCGAAAGGCTAACAGAGGACCTGGAGGAATGCACTGATGGTGCTGATTGAAGTAGTGGAGAAGGGGGAGCTTCGGAGACCAGTTCCAAGGCAGTGTCCTGGGTCCATAAAAGAAGAGGGCTGTGGAGCCAAAGTCACAGCATATTCCACTTTTTTCGACTTTTTAGATTTGGACTCAGAGAAAGATTTAGATAAGTGAGAAGATTTGCTAGCCCCATCCTGATCAGTCAATGCTTCAGCAAAAGGGTGTTTAAGCAGACCCCTATCTAAAAGTTTTTTCTTCCTCTCTGCAAGCACCCATGTAGAGAAGGAGTGGCAGATACTGCAGGACTCCTGAAGGTGCACCTCACCCAAACAATAAACACATTGAACATGTGCATCAGTCACGGACATTTTCTGTCTGCAGTCTGGACATTTTTTAAACCATACTTTGGATACCTTTCCTTCTCTTCTGACATAATGATGTCTGAAAAACTACCAACAACTAACTACCTAATAAACAACACACACACACAATATTAACAAAGCCCAAAAGTGCAAAATGACAGTTCACTGTCAATATGGCTTCCCTAGTCTAGACTATGGGATCAACTCTCAAGGCTGTGTTGTCAATCTGATAGTTACAAGGAAAGTCACAGTTGCAAATGGTTAAAATTACACTTTTTTTAACATTTAGTTTTAGCCCACGGGTTTTGACATCAGCTAATTGTTTAGGAAAGGACCTCTTGGTAGACTGTGGTGTCCTCTCAGGACCTTAAGACTGTAACAGATTTTTAGTCAGCCACAGACCCTTAACATTTGCTTTGAACTTTAAAAAGTAAATTCCAAAGAGAAGTGGCCCAATGACTGAACCCCCCCCCCCCAAAGTATATTGCTAGTGACAGGTCCCAGTGACTGACCCCCCCCCCCCCCCAAAGTATACTGCTAGTGGCATGCCTTTCCTGGGTTCTCTTTGCAAGCCAAGTTGCTATCCAATGACCTGCACTGGGATTTACATTTAGCTGGGAGAGTTTATCTATAATACCGGAGTTTGAGGTGGTGCTGAATGAGTTTGTGTGGTCTAGATATGTGGTGTCTACTGATTTTCCCTCATCCATTGCTTCAGTAACCTTCTTAAAGTAGTCAGCTATGTAAACCAGGCAGGATTTGCCCTTGACAACTTGGTTGGGTCGAAAATCTGTACATTGCCCATGTCCTTATTAATTCCAATAATGATCATTTCCATTGTGTTACAGATGAGCCTGGTCAGGCTGATGGTTCTATAAATACCAAGGTCCACTGATGCCCCACCGTCGTAAAAGGGGCTGATTGTTGCAGTCTTCAATTCATCCAGTATGAAGCAAATTTGGAGGCTGATATTGAATAACATCCATAGGATGACTAGCAAGTTATGTTTCAGGCTCACCAGTAGGCATCCTGGTATGTTAGCCAGTCCCAAAAAGTAGTGTTCTTGGTCTTGGATAGCACCTTCAGTACTTGTTATTGGGAAACTTGAAGGGGAGTACAAACATGGGTACGTGACTTGGGAATACATGATGGGGGACTGAAGTCTGAAGTAAATCTGACTGTTATTATACTGGTTATGTCCTCAGAGTCTGAATATGTTATATCCTTTACTATTACGTCTGTGCAGTGAAGGTATTGTTTCATAGATTTCTGACAGTCAAAGAAGGCTTTGTGGTTATCCTTCACCTGGGTAGCTATTTTTACCTCCTGTCTGGCTTTGGTTGATCTGATATGAGTCCAGAGTTGCTCAAGTTTAGCAAGAGCATTACTGACATCTTGAGAATTATATTTATTTTTGTGTGCAATGTTTTTTTTTACTGTAGAGCTCATTTATTAGGGTCCCACTATAGGTGTTTATTTTTAAATGTGGCATTGTATTTACTTCAGTTGGGGGTGCAGCTATTTATAAGTATATAGGATTTGGTAGTAAAGAATTCTGTAAAAGCAGCAGCATTGTCAAGATGAAAGGAGCATTTGAATTTAACCAGGTCACCACTTAGTTGTAGTAGAAAAGCCTTGGAATAATTTTTGAAAATCAAGGTATTGGAAGATGCTTCTGGCTTCAGTCTTAAAATGAATGTGACTGATTCCTAGACAGATTTGACCAGGTCGGAAGTTACCAGTGGTGCGGAGCAAAACTGCCCCATATTGGAAAGGACACCAAACCCTGGATTTTATCGTCTCTGCCTTCAGTGCAGATTAAATGGTCCAGAGAGCTTTTAATGATAAAGTTCAGAAATGCCTGGACATAAATGTTTGACAATGTGCAAGTTTCCAAGGTAATGGAGAGGTAGTTGAAATCTCCAAGGAGAATGGTGCTTTGCTTAAGGCACAAGGACTCGATACTTGTTAGGTATGAGGTAAGGGCAGAGGGGAATATATAAGGGATCCTGTAGTTAGCTATGACATGATAAGGGGTTTTGTTAATACTAAGTCTGGAGATGAAATTCTTTTTAAGAATGTAGAGACATCACCACCTTTATTGGTTTAATTTAATGTGGTGGTCCAGAATACATAGTACACATTGAAACCCTGCACTCATAAAAAGCTCTCAATGTTCTTCATCCAGGTCTCTGTAACTATGCTTACATCAAGGCTTTCCAGAGTAAGGACTGTGAGGGAGTTTAAGCAGCTTGGAGGGACAGGTTTATTTGTAAGACTTAATACCACACCAGAAAAGCTAGTCTACACAGATAAGATCTGGAGCCCCCTCTGCCCCGCCTGTTTGTGTACCGCACAAGTGTGGTGTTGTCTTTGAAAATTCTGAGTTGCCCTGGGGCCCAACAGTGGGAGAAGACCTTCAAGGCTTGAATTAATGCTCACATCTTCTTCAGGTTGATGTGCCCTGACCTTAGATTTCAGGGTCACTGTTCTTGAACTTTCAGTGAGCCTGTCCATGACCCACCCCCATGCAATTGTTTAAGGCATGTGTGTGCAAGTCATTTTTGCTATGTCTGCAGTTTGAAAGGAAGGCCTGGATTGAGGTTCTTCATTGGATTTATTTCTTCAAACAGGGGAGCCGTAGGATCTAAGTGTCCAGTGGATGGAAATATTGGGACCAGACAGATTTGAGATACCAGTGGAATTCTCATTTGAAGTCTGTCAAAGGGGTCCATGAGCCCCCAGTGTCCTCAGGATTTCTCTTGCAGTGCAAGTATGAAGAGGTAGAAGGAACTGAAGTACGTGGAGAGACACTGCATCTTGTTTAGAGGGTATATAAGCCTTCATGAGCCTTGTGTCTCATCTACAGCCCCAGAAGACCAGGTCTTAGGCTGGTTCCACTGTGGACTTGATTGTGAATCCCATACTTTGAAGTAGGAACATGGTGAAGTTGAGGTGAAGTAAAAGGGTCTGTGGAGAGGATGCCTGTATTAACAGGTCATCTAAGTATGGAAATATTTAAAATCCCTGAGCATAGCAGAAGGCTAAGACAGGAGCCAAACACTTTGTGAAAATTCTGGGAGTGGTACAAAGTTCAAATGTTAAGTGTAATAAGCAAGCAGAGAATCTCAAAAACTTTCTTGAAGTTTGGGTGAACAGAATGTGGAGGAAGGACTGAATGGATTTGGAGAGAAAACATTCTGAATGAGGGGACTTCAAAGTATTGAGGATGGACAGATACAGTATAGGCCTCCACTCCCCTTCTTTTATTGGAAGGATGAAAGGTCTTTAATACCACCCTCTTCCCACTGTTGTTGTGGTACAGGATCAATTGCATCTTGAATGAGTAGGGCTAGAATGATGGATAAAAGGAGCTTTATCTGGTTGTGAGGTGCAGGAGATATGAGCTTGAATGAAGGGATTTCCTTTCAAGTCATTCTGTAACCATGTTGAATAATGAACCCATTTGTCTGTACAATGAATTGCCAATTTCCTATGGATATATTGAGACTTTTTGAACAGGGGAGAGAGAGGAGGATTGTTGGGGGATGGAGAGAAGAGAGGTTAGTCAAGCTGACGTATCTGGGTAGGGAGGCCTCCAAGATTTAGAGTCTATGTCAGGTTTGTCCTGGAAACTTTTCCCCAGCATTTTCTTGCCCTTGTGAGGTGGTCTACAATCCCACTGGGCAAAGGATGTTGGTTTTGTAAGGTAGTTTCTGTTATCTAGGAACCAAAGAAAAATTCTTCTGCTATCATTCATTCTTTCCCCTTGTTCTTGTAAAGCTTTAAATGGACTGGCTGCATCATAGGTAGCTACTAGGCTATCGGCCCTGGGGCCTATACGAGCCCAGCCAAAAAGGTAACCTGGCTTTTGCCACCCAAGAAAATTATTTTCCTGTGCCACTGTCGAGCAGAGCCACAGAGGTGATCCCCAGGGTGAATTTCCTATTTCCCATCCAATAATCAAGAATTTTCTTGAAGAGTGCTAATGAGGAGCTTTGTTTGATATAGATAGGTAGTTTATTCCAGAGTATGGGAAGTCTCTGGGACAGGGATCTATCTCTCCGGCTTGTTCTGTTTATTGTGGTGACTACTGTGGCAATGTGATTATCAAAGGAGAGACTACTGTCCACCTGTGTCCCAAGGTCTCTTATCACACTTTTGGTGTTAAGTATATTACCGCCTATGTTGTAGTTCATGGGTACAGAGTTTTTACCAAAGGGGATGACAATGCACTTTTTTGGCATTGAGCTTGAGGCCATGGCTTTGACACAAGGTATCTGTCTCAGTGAGGCCCTTTTGTATGATGTCCACATAATTAGGAGTTTCGATTATGGCTCCTAGTTTGCAGTCATCTGCGAACTTCTAAGCCAAAGACCTTCTGTGTTAGCCTGTAATTCAGAGAAGTAGATACCAAACAGGAGAGGACCCAGGACTGAACCCTATGGTACTCCACTTGTCACTGGTCTGAAGTCGGATTTGGAGTCTGCTACTTTCACAGTGTGGGTTCTGTCAGTAAGCCATTTGGCAACCCATCTTGTGACATAGGGATTTATACCTAGTTTAGTGAGTTTATCTATAATTCCAGAGTGGGGATGGTGTCGAAAGCCTTGGCAAGATCTAGATAGGCTGTGTGAACCATATCAGGACAACATAAAAAATCCCCATTCAAAGAGGAATCTAGCAACTTTACCTTAATTTCCTCAGACAGGGCCCAAGTGCCTAAAAACTGAACCTGTAGCAGCTGATCTGGAGGAAGTCTTCACTGCATCATAGCTGAATTTGATACTATACCTAACTACCTGTGAGGCCTGTGCCACCATAGCTATTGCCTGTTCCTTACTACCTGGCCC
Organism: Protopterus annectens; assembly: GCF_019279795.1. Lineage (NCBI taxonomy): Eukaryota > Metazoa > Chordata > Ceratodontiformes > Protopteridae > Protopterus > Protopterus annectens. The sequence continues at coordinate 1,909,826,068 of NC_056733.1, forward strand.
TTCCACAGCAGCCAAGGTTTTATTCAAATTCCCCCAAACAGGCAGAAAATATGAAATCATCTGGGTCTGATGGTTCTGCCTCTGAACAGGAGTATACCTGCTTTCCCAGTCTATCTACTGCTCTGCTGTCCTTATCTGAGGGAAGGGCATTAGGAGCAGGAAGGAGTTTTGAAGACTTATCCATAGCCATGCAAAAAACTGAAGGACCTGCAAAGGGATTCTTGTGCAGATATTTCAAATCTCCAGGCAATTTGTAAACTCTACCAAGCCTTTTAGGGGCAGAAGGTTAAGAGCCAGGAGAAGTGTAAGTAGACACAAAGACATCCAAAAAAGCCTCCAATACAGGAGAAACAGGTGCAGGTGGGCCTAATTCTAAAAAATATCTTTTTTGCACATCAGAAATCTGTTTAGATTCCCATCTAAAATGTTTAATCACATTACAGATGGTTTCAACAAGCTAAGCATCCTTAACAGAGAAATTTGGGGAAAGGGAGTCTTCATCCGAGACCACTTCACCTGGTCAGTGGATCTGAGAAGAATAAGCCAAGAAGTGGTCATCCAACTCTGACTCTGTCTCATCCTCCTCAAACAATGTGTCAAAATGTCTGAGAGGTAAAAGGAGTAGGGGCATAAGATGCAAAAGAAGGTGGCTTAAGTGCCATTACAGCCCTATAGGGGTCCTGGAAGAAATCCATCCACTCATTTTCCCTGTCCGCCTGGGGAGAAGAAACACTTTTCTTTTTCTGTTTTCTTCTTTTAAGGTGTGACACCTGCTTTCAGTAGACATGGTGGTTATGACCCCTAACATACCTTGATAAGAGATACCAGTATTTCCTCTCTAACTAAAATTTGTGGAATACTTCAGATTCCTTCAGAAATAATTATAAGAGGTTTTCCTTTTTCACCACTATCAGTAGCATAAATCATTTCAGATGTGTGTACCTCAGACGCGATACCTGCCTTCAGTAGGGTCATAGTAGCAAGGATACAAGAAGGTTTTGGGTGTATTGCAGGTTCCTACAATTCAGTGGTTACGTCAGAGTCAGACTGGGCAAACAATATCAGGCATCTTTGTTGGATTGGCAGGATGTCAGGGCTGGAAGAGTCCACCATCTTGGTTTAGGAGAGGCATTTAAGGTGCTGGGTTTCTAAATTAAGTGTTGAGGGATGAGTTATGCATCCGTATGGTTACTGGGATGAAGGACTGGCAAAGAGTGAAATTCTTACAACTGTGCTCTGTGCTTAAATAGAAAAGGCACTGAAGGTGAAGACCTTTGTAGGGACATCTAATATATTACAAACACCTAACGCAGTAAGGAAAACCAAGAAAGGTTCTCAACAAGGCACTTATCTAAAACAGTGAATGCCAACGAAACTAATGACCACTCGTACAACAGACCAACTGGTGAGACCTGCATTCAGACTTGCAACGAGATAGTGTGGGGTTTTACATTTACACGTCAGGTTATGTACCCTTACTCCCACAGGCTTAGGTCATATGTTGGACATATGGCTATATGGAAGGTTCTGTCTTTGGTACCCAAGCCAGGTGTCCTGGGTATTTGGTAAGATAATCTTATAGTCTAGAATACTGCAACAATGATCTAAGGACAGCAGTAGGAATACCTACAACAAAGGGGGGTTTGTTTGTTTTTACACTATAAAGAAAATATTTTCCATTAAGAAACATAAGATTTCCTGATAGTAGGTTCTCTACCGTCCTATAAAAACTGGAGCACCTCTTCTAAGAAATCTTCTGAGAAATAGTGTTGAAAGAAATTAAAGCCCTACAACCAAAAAGTCAACTGCCGGATGAGAAGAGGAGGGTGAATGAGTGAGCCCTTGTCCTGTGTGAGCAAGTCCATCCTGCGAGATAACTTGTGATGACTGCCCCTGGCCAGATGAAAAAGAAAGGGAAACGAGTGCTGCCTGGGCCTAAAGGGAGTCACCAGCAAGATTTTAGGGCTGTCTGACAAAATCTTGTGAAAGGACCTTTGGCAGAATAGGAAGACTGGGAAATGCATAAAGGAACATTGTTTTTCAAGAGAAGGACATGATAGGACATGACGTCTGTTTTCCATGCCAGTGGGTTTGGCACCCTGAAATACAACTTGCAGAATTGTCTATTCTGGGGTAGGCAAAGTGATCTATTTGAGGATTACCCCACTGTTGAACAATGTCCAGGAAGACCTCTTTGTTTAACATCCATTCATGAGGATCCCTCCCTGGATCTGCTCAAGGTGTCTGCCACAATGTTTCTATCAGAATGAATAGAGACTGCCAGAAGAATCAAATTGTGCTGGTTGGCAAATTCCATTGCTATCAGAGAGAGTCTGTAAAGATGGTAGGGCTTTGTCCCTCCTTGTTCATTAATGCACCATGACACTGGTGTTGTTGGTTAACACCCAGAGGGGACCTGGAGACCAAAGATAATACAGGGAATGAACAGACAGAAGTGAGGCCCTTGTCTCCCTGATACTGATGAGTTTTGGTCACCTCTTTGGGGGGCCAAACCCTCTGAACCCTGATATTGTTGGAACAAGCCCCCAAGCCAAGTATGAAGCAGTCATGTATAGCTTCTGCGGGGAAAAACATAAACAGGAGTCCCTGATTGAGGGATATCTAGTTGATCCACCACGGAGATTCTTTCCATATTCAAGGGAAGAAGAGTGGAATCTAGAAGTCTAATGGATGGCAATGTTGAAGCCAAATGACCCCAGGATAACCACTGCAACTTCCTAAATTATATGGAGTCTGAAAAATGAATCATAATAATAATAATGGATGCAAAACTTCAGGGGTCTCAAAATCTCTCTCGCTGAGGTCAATAGCAACTGGAGGAGGCTCTGAAAGAAGCTTTGTCTGAAACAGAACCCTGGCTGTAGGGAGGTAGGTTGTCACAAAGAGTGCGAGTCCTGCAGCCCAGGAAAAATTATCTTTAGAGGGTGTCAGAACCAATTTCTTCAGGTTTAGAGTGAATCCTAGTCTGTTAAATAGATGCATAGTGAACTCCAAGTCCTTTTGAAGAACAAGAGGTGAAGGGGCCTGAATCAAAAAGTTCAGACAAGGGAATATTTGAATGCTGTTAAGTCTCCAAAATGGTACAACAGGAACAAGACATTTGGTAAACACCCCTGGGGCCAGAGAAAGTCTAAAGTGTGAGATGACCACAGAGAATCTCAAAACTTCCTAAAAGAACATGAATAGGGATCTGAAGATATGCATCCTTCAAATCCAGGGAGACCAGAGAGGCTTGAGAAAGTGACATGGGAAACAAGGAATGTAGCGTTAACATCTTGAAGCTGGGAGCCAGCAAGAAGGTGCTGAGAAAGGAAAGACCTTAGCTAGGTCTCCAGGAACCCTCTTTCCTGGGGACCATAAACATTCAGTAACAGAAACCATTGCTATATTTGGAGGGAGGAACTGGATAAATAATGTCCTGACTCAAAAGATCCTGAAGGACAGGAGGAAACAATTTCAGTTGAGGAGGTTGAGGAATGCCTGCAAAAACGGTAGAGAATGGCAGATGGCACAGTGGTGCAGCGTAGCATTGTCACCTCACAGCAAGAGGTTCTCCGGTTTGATTCTCAGCTGGGGTCCCTTCTGTGTGGAGTCTGCATGTCCTCCCTGCGTTCATGTGGGTTTCCTCTGGGTGCTTCGGTTTCCTCTCACAATTCAAAGACATGCGTCTGGACCATTTCTCCCCGGGCCTCTGGTGAAAATTGGCTTTGTTCCAAGTCGGACTTTCCCAGTAAATAAATGTTAAATAAATACAAATTCCATGACATCTTGTACCCACTTTCTATAAAGGAAAGAACCCACTTGTCTGCAATGATCAATTTTCAAACTAGAAAGGACAGATGGTGTCTCACAGAGAGGAATCTGACTGAAGGGACAGAACAATAAGATAGTCACATGAAAGCAGGTTTGTCAGGAAAGGTAGGTTTTGGACCATTAGAATCATGTTTTTCTTCCTTTAAAGGGCCATTAACACTTTAAAGGCTGCCAGTGTTACCTCCTGACAAAAAGGCCTGCTTTGCAAGGATAATTCCTCAGATATTTAGGTAGAGGGAAAGGAAAATTTGTTTCAAGTCTTGTATCACATTGCCCTGCAAAGCTTTAAATAGGTCTGCAGCAGCAGAACCAAACAAATTCTGAGTACACAGTGGGAATCCAAAAGCTTGGCTTCAACATTCTCAGGAAGGGACTGAACATTAAGCCAAGAATACCTACAGATAACAGGCACAGACGCAGGTACCCAAGAAGCACCAGCAGCAGCACCATAGCTGTACCTGATAGAGGACCTGGATACCTGAGAAGCACAACTAAGCATGGATAAATCTGAGGACTTACTGTCAGAATCAGGTACATCATTTAAGACATCCTCAAGCTTACAGAGAAGAGATGACAAATATCTTGTCACACAAATATCATAGTTAATATCTCTCAAAACCTATATAGCAGAAGTACACAATTTCTTACCATATCTAGCCATGGAGCTGCTATATATCATTAGGAAAGGCCTTGGAGAAGAACATAGCTATTTGGTTAAGTTTCTCTACAGAAAGAGAAACAGAAGGATAAGAGAGGTTCTTATAAAGGAACTTCTGAGCATCAGGAACCTTAAACTGTCTTAGGAGAAGGAGGTTGAGACTTAAGATGAGAAATAAAAGTATTCAAAAGAACTTCCACAACTTGGGGAGTAGCAGAAGGCTTGAGAGTCTCAATCTGAAGTAAGCCATACTACCACTGCTGGCCATTAGACAACTTACAACTTTCCCATTTGAAATGTGGCAACATTTTGATTACAATGACCCTGAAATAAACTTATAAGGGGGGGTTCAGGGGAAAGAAATGATCTTCTTCATCACAAGCCACAGCCAAAAGAGAATGAATCAGAGGAATAAGCTAGAGATTAAGAGTCCAGTTCCTCAAAGCCTAAAGAATCCCTAAGCCTCTTTAAAGAAGTAAAAGTAAGAGTACCACCAACAGCCGGAGGCACCAGAAAAATTTGAGGGGGCTTCAGAAACCTGAGAGCCTTAAAAAGACAGTGTAAAGTCCTGCATTCTCTTTGAGTGTCTCTTACCAAAAAGAATGTCTGAATAGTCTTCTGCTTCTTTTTAGTGGGGATGCCAACACACACAAACCTCAGAGGGACAGAGCCCTAACAGTTCAATCTAGGAAGCAGGTACTTCCTCTTGGACAAGGATTTGAGGAATACCCCTAGTCCTTCAGAAATAACATGCCTAGGTTAGCTCTTTTTGTCAACAGACATCAGAACAGCCCAGGTGGACATGCAAGCGGCCTGCTCCATAACGGCCTCTGACAGGGTTGCTTTAGCAGGAGCAGGCATCAGTACTGGACAAATCAAGGTCTCATCATTGGACACAGTGGAGACGTCCAGTTTGGGCTGGACAGCTGAGATCACAGACTTAAGTTTTTTAGACCTCTTTTGCTGTGGCTGAACATTAGGGCAGGAAGACTTAGCTGACATTGTGCTTTGAGCAAGGAGATTAAAAAGTAGGTTTTCAAAGTAAGCAGATAAAAACAACAGATGGCTGCACAGGGTCTTGGGAAAAATGATGGACATATCAAACACTCCCTATGGTTATGCTCTGTACAATGTCAAAACAAACACTTATGACTGTTGTTACAGGGAATGTACTTCCCCACAATCACATTTCCTTTTTCTGGACCACATGTACATAAAAGCATTTAAAACCAAAGAAAAGGAAGGGACCCCCAAGGAGTTATCTGCCTAAATGGCTAGGTAGTCATCTGTGAGCCATACAATCACCTGACTAAAGATTGAATACTTCATTTGGACTGGCTGTAAAGAAATTATGTGCATCCCACCTTTGGGCTTGGGTCACAGAATGAATGAATGAATGTACAGCTCATGGGAGGAACCAGGCTTTGGTACTGTGGCTGGAGGTACTGCTACACTTGGCAGGATATAGCACTTGTTAGGAATACTGCAACAGTGATCTTGAGACGACATATTTCTATATCTAGTTATAAGCATTAAAAGAGTTTTTTCTTCTTACAGGCTTAATTTTTTTCTTAAGTTGTATTAATGTATGGTCGTACTTCCCCAGTCAACAAATGTAAAATAAATAAATGCACATACGAGTTTAACATGAAGTGTCGCCATCATACTAGTTTAACATCAGATGTCGCCATCATACTAGTTTAACATGGAGTGTTCCCACCATGCATCTAATTATCTCTCAGTGTTTGTAAAATGTTCAAAAAGACATAAGTCAGTCAGTACTGGACTTCTGGAATGGTGTGGTACAAGTGGGATGCAAGTAAAAAAGAAGTTATGGACTTACTATAAGGCTCCATCTATGTTGTCGATCTTCATTTATTCTTGATGTGTGGGACTCTTGTTTAGAGTACTGGAACTGGCTTGGCCATTACAACAACTTGCAGGAAACAAAAATTCCTGCACCAAGTCCCTACCCAGAATGCCTCTCTGTAGATTACCTCAGATCGACTTTACAGCCATAAGGAAGGACTAGGAAAGGTAATACTATAACCACTGAAAAGGCTAAGTCCAAGGCCATACATGAAGAAACAAATAACTAGGACTAAGATCTGTTCATCAAGGAGTCTGAAGGAGGGGAAGAAGAGTGGGGTGTCAAGGATAACTGAAGATCAACAACACAGATGGAACATTATGGTAAGCCCATAACCTCTTTATCTGATGTTATCAATCTTCATTTATCCTTGACATGTGAGACAGAGTCCCAGCTACCTTTTATCTTGGGAGACCTTATGAAAGGATATTCCTGAGCTCCAGAGAACCAAATGATGCTCTTCCCCTGGAGACCAGATCCACTTTGTAATGAGTGCTAAAGGTATGTGGAGAAGCCCATGTCATGGTTGCAAATATGTAGTCCATGGAAGCCTTAGAGTGGAAAACAGCAGACGTGGCTATAGCCCTTGTGGAGTGTGTTTTAACTGGACTGTCAACTGGAGGTTTTTCTTATTGTAAAGGTAATGCATTCTCTTAACCACTTATACAACATGACCTTTGAAACTGGTTTACCCATGCTGAAAAGGAAACAAATAACTAGTCTGACTTTCTAAAATCTTTAGTTCTGTTGAGATAAAAATGCAATTGCCTGTGAATATCTAATGAATGTAAGCAGTATTCTCCCTTGTTAGAAAAATTAGGGAAGAATACTGCCAATTCAATGGATTGATTAATGTTAGCTTCAGATACGACTTTTGGAAGAAAGGATGGATTGGTTTTTTAGTGATACCCTGTCTTTATGAAAATCAAATACGGAGGTTTTGAGGATAATGCATGAATCTCTGAAATCCTCCTAGCGGATGTAATGGCTATTAGGAAAATGGTCTTCCATGAAAGAAATTTCAAATCACAGACAACCGCTGGCTCAATGGAAATTGGACCAAGGACTGCAGACCATAGTAAGATCCCAGGGAACAAGGGGTCCCTTATAAGGAGGCTTTAACTTTAAGGTTCCCTTTAGAAAAACCTTGCATAGTCTATGCAAAATTAGTGATTGTCCTTCAAAGCCATAATGGACATTAGAAATACCAGCAAGCTGAACTCTGATGGTAGAAGAATAAGCTCCTTGTTCGAAGAGCACAGACAAAAATTGTAAAACCTTTTTCAACTGATGCAGAGAAAGGATCAAGTTTATTATCGTGTGCCCATAAGGAAAATAGTTTCCATTTGCTGAGGTAGAGCCTACTTGTAGAAGGTTTATGAGAAGCTAACAAAACGTTTTGAACTGAGGAAGATAAGTTATTTAGTCTGGCAATCAATGGAACTGTACCAACCAAGCTGTAAGCTTGAGGTTTTTCAGGTTAGGGTGAACTAGTCCCTGAGGATGGGACATGAGATCTGGATCTGAGTCTAGAGTCCATAGACGTTGAAGGAGGTAAGGCCAAAGAAAGGGGAACCAGACTTGTCGAGGCCAAAATGGAACAATGAAAATCACTCTGCTTCTCAACTTTATAGCCTTCTTTAAGAAAGGAGGTATTAGAGGAATGGGGGGAAGGCATAGAATAGTCCCGAGGGCCAATCATGAAGGAGAACATCTCTAGAGGACTTCCCCTGTGGGGGATTAGGGCAAAGTAGCTGCTGCACTTGATGTTCAAGGGGGATGCAAATAGGTCACGGAAAGGCTGGCCTCAGCAGCAGAAAATCTCCTTCACCACTCTGGGATTGATGGACCACGCATGAGACAGGAGGATGCATCTGCTCAATTTGTCTGCTATCACATTCAAGTTCCCCGGGATGTGCATTGCTACTAGAAAGCTGTTTGAAGAGAGCCTAGTGTCACACTCTGAGGACTTCTCGGTCCAGGGGGTAAGACTTGGTTCTGCCTTGCTTGTTGATGTACCAGACTACTGATACGTTGTTTGAGTGAATTGCAATCATTCCTAGAGGGAGGACAGTTTGAAAGTCTTCCAACACTAACATCACTGCCCTCAGTTCCAGAACACTGACATGCAGGTTGGCGTCTATCAGGGACCAAGTGACTTGGACAGTACTTCCCTAAAAATAGCCCCCCACCCGATCTGGGAGGCGTCTGTGGTCACTATGGCCTGGGGATGGGTTGAAACGAATAGTTGGCCCAAAAGAATTTCCTCTGATTCCATCCACCAAGACAAATTCGTCTTGCAACTATTGGTAATTCAGATGAGGTGAGTCAGGGGATCAATGAGGATAGACCACTGGGAAGACAGAAGCCACTGTAAGATTATCACGTGGAGCCTTGATAGTGGTACTAATGTGATGGCTACCGCCATTGATCCTAGTCCCTGTAGAACTAGTAATGCTGGAACATTGTCATCAGAGAATAATGTCTACCTGTGATCTTATTTTCTGCAGTCTGTGAGAAGGAAGTGAGGCTATGCAAGAGGTCATATTCAGGCAGGCTCCTATGAACTCCAACTGTTGGGCCAGACTTAGTTGAGATTTGGCGAGTATCACCATTATTTCTAGAAAAGAGCAAATGTGTAGAGTGAAATCTCTTGTCTGTTTGAGTGGATGCCTGGTGTGAGTGGTAAGCAGCCAGTTGTCTAAATATGGAAACACTCGGAATCCATGCAGTTTTGGGTGAGCTGCTACGTCTGCTATACATTTGGTTAACACCCAGGGAACCGTGGTGAGACCAAAGGGTAGGGCTCAGAACTGATAATGACTGGCTCCCAGCCAGAAGTTGAGGAACCTCCCAGAGTGTTTGTCCATTTTTATGTGGTAATACATGTCTTGGAGGTCTACAGAGTACATCCAATCGTCTTTCCCCAAGAAGGGAAGAATAGACTGAACCATGGCCATCCAGAATTTTGTTTGTTGAACAAGCTTGTTCAAAATGCCAAGATCCAAAACTGGTCTCCAGTCCCCTGTCTCGTCTGGCACCAAAAAGAACCTCAAGTAGAATCTGGATCCTATCTGGTCTGGTGGAACTTCATGGGTGACACTTTTTTCTAGCACCTTTTGAATTTCCAGAGTTGCCTGATCCCTCCGACTGGATGGAACAATGGGGATTCTTCCTGTTTTTGGAGTATGAACAACTGGAATACAGTAACCTCTGGTAATGATCCTTAGAACCCAAGCATTTGTGGTTATTTTTTGCAAGGCTAGTGGATGCAAGGGTAGCCTTCCCCCAACTGCCTCCAGAGGCAAGCAATTGGACCTCCGTTCAGGAGTGCTGGTAGGGTTTCCTTGAGAAAGAATCTCTGGAACCCTAACTTTATGGGCCACATCTGCTGCATGGCCAGCATCTTCCATTATAGCTCCCCCCTGTTCTGAGGGGAGTCATTACCACCTGTGTCCTGGAAAGGCCCTTGGGTTTTCTTGAACCACATTTTCCTGCTTCTGGTTCCTAGGATAACAACGCTGTGGAGCGGAAAAACATACACCCACAGCAGATAGGGGTTTTCCATCCTTTTCACACCTGGCTAAGCTGTCTTTAACTTTGGGGCCAAAAAGGGAAGATCCATCAAATGGAGCATTGATGAATGAAGACTTGAATGGCTCTGCAAACTCACACAAGCACATCCAGGCATGTCTCCTCATGGCTATGCTTGAACCTGCTGCCCTAGTCATCCCTTCGGGTGCATGTGCAATAAGCCTCATGGATGAGTTAGATATGGACTGCAGGGTGTAAGCTGGGAGCCCACAAATGGTGCTGTGGAGCTATGACCCTAGGATTCCATCAGTTCCGAAGAAGCCAAGAAACTCTGTGCAGAGACCTGGGCCAAAGACATGAGAGCTGTCAGCACCAGGACTGCCGGAACCAGAGAAGTCAGAGCCAAGTTCTCTAACACTACAGTGGTGGTTAGAGAAGAAACATCTGGTGGAGTTTATGGAGAAAAGGGCCCATCTCTAGAAGGGACTCCTTGAGGAATGGACTGAAACGGCTGAAGGAGATTCTGGCCACTCTAAAAAGGGGCCTGGCAGTTGACTCACAAATGGGTCTATCAGTGGAGAGTACCTAATTCTAGGAACCAAAATAAATCATTGTTCCTGGGCTAATGCCACCAGGAAGGGAAATGGTTCCAAAAATACTGTAAACACCGTAACTGGCAACAAGGAAAGAGAGGTATCTTGAAAGGTTGGTGCTGAGATGGACAGTATCGAAACTTGAGGTGCTGAGGTAGTTACTGTGACCAGAACCCAAGAGAGATGGTTCCGTAGATTTTTTGGTATGCAACTTGGGTTCTGCAGAACGTGTGGCAGCCGAAGACTTAAATCTCTTATGTGCCGGAGCTGAAGGGACGCTGGCACCGAGAGACTCCTCTTCTTAGCATATTCAGATTTTGAGGAAGGGGAAGAAGATGATGGAGAAGACACCTCAGATTTTGCTGTCCTAGGCTGACTAGACAAGGCCTCCTCAAAGGGCGTTAATCAGACCTTTTAGAATAAGCTTGTTTTTCCTCTCTACAAGGACCCAGTGACTACAAGTTTGACAAATATCACATTGTTGGTGTAAGTGCGCCAGGCCCAGGCAATAAACATAAGAATGCCCATCAGAATTTGGCATTTTTCTGCTACAACCAGAATATTGTTTGAAACCAGTTGTACCATTGCTCTTATCTGTCATGTTGATGGGGGGGATCAATGGCAGAAAACACTCATGCTACAAATCTACACACAGAAGAATAGAGGAAGGAGAGAGAAGGGCTACCAACAATGGTAAGCTAAAAACTACCAGAGATAGAAGAAAAAGATAGCACTACCAGCAATGGTAGGATAGCTAACACATGGTAAAGAGGGAGAAAGGGGATAATACACTCAAAGAAGCGACTAAAATTAAGAGAAAAACTACCAGAAAAGATATAAGTAAAGCTAACTGGGTAAGAGAAATAAAGGCTTTAGAAAATTTTTAAAAGCAGTAGAAGAAATAACAAAATTACACTTAGCTCCAGGAGAGTTCAGCTGATGTGTCTTTATGAGAAGAGCGGCAAACAAGATTTGAGCTAATCTAGAGAGAAGCATTCTGGGTAGGGACTTAGCTCTGGGGTTTTTGGCTCATGCGAGCTGTTGTAATGGCCGAGCCAGTTCCGAGACTCGGAACAGAGTTCCACATGTCAAGGATAAATGAAGACTGACAACATCAGATCTGATTTTCAGAGTCACCAAATCAGCAGTTAATTTTTGTAGAAAGTAACCCAAAACCTTTGGGTTGCCACTGGAAAATGGTAGTAGAAAAAAATGGATAAAAACACGAAGAAATAGGGCACATATCATCAGACTGCTATAAGGTGGTAGAAAAGTGGCAACATGACATGGCTGTAAACAGAATGCAACATGAGGCTGGGAAGGAAATGACCAAAATAAGTGACAAGATAGGTGAGCTGTATTCTGAGGTAGTCAGAGCTGTAAATACATTGTTGGATAATATTAAAAAGGCTGGCAAAAATAGTGGAGATTGAGGGAAATCTGTCAATACACTCAGACTAGTTGTAGTTATTAAAAATGGGGTAACAAAGGACGTAAGCTAGACTGAAGGTAATAGAAGCAGCTAAAGGAGTTTTTGGAGAAACTACATGAAATTGAAGATCAAGAAAGAAAGATTAGTTGTGTAAGAGCTTACTATAATGATAGATGTCCTTCTCGTCTATGTTGTAGTGTTCCTGACCTAAGGGAGTTGCCTGCCAAAGTGACAACCCGACGTCGGCCAGTATACCAAAGTCTTTTAGTACCTTGGGTGCACGGTACATCTGATGTAGGCCACCAATAGATGGCCATAAAAGAGGCGAACACGCGCACCACCTTCAAAACTGAGGCTGCAGGCAGAGAGACAGTCTTAGGGAATGAGGATCCATGCAAACAAGAACACATGAAGTGGGGGATGGAGGGAGGGTTGGAATACTGCAATACTGCAACACAGAAGAGGACATACTATATCGTTATGTTAAGTTCTTACACAACTAATCCATGTCTTTCTATTCATCTGTTGCAGTATTCCTGACATAAATAAGAGTACAAAAGCTCATGAAGAAAGGGAGGAGGAAGTGGCAGAGGAATTTTCTACAAAGCCATGGAGAATGGCCCTGATGAATCCCGGCATGGATGTGGAGATGGAGTCCAGCTTATAGTGTTTAGTGAAGATGTTGACATATGTCCAAGTCACAACTTCTAGGATAGAATTGGTATCTAAACCTTTGAGGAAAGCCCCACAGGAAGATACTGTCCTGGTAGAGTGGGGTTTGACTGAGCCAGGCAGAACTTTACCATGGTGAATGTAGCAAAAGGTAATAGATTTGGAAATCTAACTGGAGATGGTCTGTTTAGACACAGAAAGTCCCAGAGCCCTGAGATGAAAGGACACAAACAATTGATCTGATTTCCTAAAGGCTTTGGTTTTATGTAAGTAGAACTTGAGCTGTCTGGGTACATCAAGAATGGGAAGGATCCTCTCCCTGCTGTTCTGGGGAGGGAGAAAAAAGGTGGGTAGATAAATTGCCTGGTTTAAGGACAACTTTTATTTTATTTTATGTTTTATTTGACATTTGTTGACCAGGAAAGTCTGACTGGGACACAGCCTATTTTCAGAGGAGGCCCAGGGTAAAACACTCCAGACGCATGTCTTTGGAATGTGGGAGGAAACCTGAGTATGCTGAGGAAACCCATGTGAATGCAGGGAGAACATACAGACTCCGCACAATTCATTGACAACCTTTGGCATAAACAAGGGATTGGTCCGCAAGGAAACCCCTGTATTTGTGGAAGGACAGGAAGCCATGACAGCTCTGAAACCAGTCTTGCAGAGGTACTGGCCACCAGAAGTACTGTTTTCCAAGTACAGAGCTTGAGTGAACAACAAGAAGCTGGTTTAAAGGGTGCCTGGGTCAGCTTCTCTAGCATGAATTTGAGGTCCCGGGGGGAGCTACCAGCCTTCTGGGAGGTCTGACATGAAGGACGCCTTTGAGGAATTGTTTACCTTCAAATCTAGAAGATAAGGGTGGAGCAATTGGCAGACAAGCAGAGATAGCTGACAAAGAGAGGTAGCGGGACCCCGGGTATCACTTCTGTGTCACTGTTAGACAGAGGCACAGTATACTAACCTCGAAAAAAGACATAGCAAAATCAATTTAAAATGGGTGGCGAAAGCCAAACACACTCTGGATAGGCTTATAAATGCCCTAGGGCAGGTAGCCTAGTATGAACCTATGAACCTATGAAATAATCCTTAAAGGAAATGTAAGCTAATCTTGCATTCAGTAATTCACACAGATAGGACAGAACCACAGGTGGATCCACCTTGAGTAGATTCTGGTTCCTTGCCAGACACCAGATTGAGGACCTCTTCAGTTTGGAAAGGTAAGATTTTCTAGTAGTAGGTTTCCTGGCCTCCTGCAGGACTTGAAGCCACAACCTCACAGTAAAGGTGTCTGAACAGGATTAGGGCTCTATCACCCACAGGGTCAGTTGAAGGGTTTCCAAGTGTGGGTGGAATAGTGAGCCCTTGTTCTGTGTTAGTAGGTAAACTTTGTGGGGTAATATGGTGATTGCCCTTGTCTAGGAGAAAGAGAAGAGGGAACAAATGCTGTCCTGGCCAACAGGGAGTCACCAGCAAGATTTTATTTTTTTCTTGTTGGACTTTCAGAATTAGTGGAAAAGGAGGGAATGCATAAAGGAATTTCCCCTTCCAGGAGATTAAAAGGGCCCACTCTCCATGCCTGAGGATTGGGTTCTCTGGCACAAAACTGTGGGAGTTGTTTGTTCACGGGGGAGGCAAACAAGTCTATCTCTGAAATATCCCACTTGTGGACAGTGTCCAGAAACACATCCCAGTGAAGCATCCACTTGTGGGCTTGTGTTTTGGATCTGCTTAGGGGGTCTGCCACGGAATTCTGACTGGAGAGGATGTAAACCACCTGTAAGGAAACATCTGGGAGGCATGCTAGATACCAGACCTTCATGGCTAGGCTGCACAGGAGGTAGTATCTGTTCCCCCCATTTGTTTACGTAGCACAGGACTGTCATGTTGTCTGTGTGCACACATAAGGTTCCTGGTTTTATTAATAGTTGGAATGAGAGCAAAGATTAAAGCTCCTATTTCCCCTCACATTTATGTGGTCCCTCATTTGGGAGGGTGTCCATTGACCCTGAGTTTGTAGGTCCAGGGCTGCTTTCCAACCCATGTCCGAAGCATCTGTGAATGGGTCTTGGGTTGGTGGCAGAGGGTGAATGGGGAGGCTTGGATTTAAGGCCAGTTGTGAAATCCACCACTGAAGCTCCTTTTTTAGACGAGGAAGGGGAGGGAATGGGAATTCTAGAGGCTGACCATGTTGAGACCATATACACTTGAGGAACCATTGGAGCTTCCTCATGTGAAGCCTTGCAAGAGGAAGCATAGGGATGGTGGGCATCATCAGCCCAAAGATCCTGAGGAACTGCCTGGCAGAAATCTGGTGAAGTTGGAGTATCTCTGCAAAGATCAGTGAGATCTCATGTGCCTTGGGAGGTGGGAGTGACACCATCATGCTCACTGTTTGGAATCTGCATTCCAAAAAGTTTAGATCTTGGGATGTGGTCACGGCTGATTTTTTTGAAGCTGATTGTAAATCCCAGGCCTTGCAGAATGGCAATTGGCATTTGGAGAGATTTGTTCAAATTTGTTTTTGAGCTTGCTTGGATCAGGAGATCTAAGTAAGGGTATATCAAACTCCCTTGAAGTCTGCAGTAGGCTACTACAGATGCTAGACATTTTGTGAGTGTGTCAGGGCAGTGGAGAGACCAAAAGGTAAAACCGAGTACTGACAGTGCGAAGAAACATTATAGGAATTTCCTGCATCTGTGGTGGGTGGGGATATGAAGGTAGGTATCCTTGATATCTATGGAAGCTAGGAATGCCTGAGGGAGAGTGAGGCTGAAAAGGGTTTGCAGGGAAAGTATTTTGAAAGAGGGGACTATGAGGAAGTCGCTGAGATAGGAGAGGTCTAGGATTAGTCTCCAAGCGCCTTCTTTCCTGGGAACTAGGAAAAGTCGAGAGTAAATACCTCTTTCTTTTTGTCCTGGGAACAGGTTCTATATTTCCCTGTTCTAAGAGTTCTTGCAAGACTAGTGGGAAAAGGGGGGGGGGGTCTGATCTTTTGGAGGTAGTGGAACTCCCCTGAATGGAGGTACCTTGTGCCAGACCAGAAAGTACCCCCTCTTGATGATGCTTAACAGCCAGTAGTCTTGGGTGATGAGTTCCCAGGAAAGGAGGGCTAGGGAGAGATGCTGGGATAGGGGAGTGCAGGGTTGGTAGTCACAACAGTCACAAGGAGGAGCCCATCTGATCAGGAAAAGTCTGTTTGGACATAACGGAAGAAGAAGCAGATGAAGATGCAAACTGTTGAGTCTTCTTAGGCCTCTTCTGTGGTCTAGGTTGAGGGGTTCTAGATTGCCTGCATACAAAAGTTTGTTTTGCAGGGTAATGCTCATGAAATTTAGGCACGGGGATAACAAAATGTGCTTGAAATCCTTAATTTCTTTACTTTTCTCTTGCAGAGATTTAAAGGGCTCTGCTAAGTGTTTCCCCAAAAAGGGCAGTACAGTCCAGGGGGGATCCATCCATTTTAAATTGATGTCCTCAGGTAGAGGCTGAAGCCTAAGACAGGCAAATCTTCTGAGGACAGCAGATGAAGTGGCAGCTCTTGAAGTGGCTTCTACAGCATCATAGCTGCCCTTGATAGTGTGTCTGGCTACCTGGGTGGCAGTGGCAAGGAGAGAGGAAGCCAGGGTCTTACTTTCAGAATCAGGCATGTCAGACACCAGTTTTGAAATTTGGAAAAGTAGTTCCAAATTATACTTGCTCATGTGTATCTGGCAGTTAAATTCTCTGAAGGCCAGGGTAGCTGAAGTATGGATTTTCTTTCCTAACCTCTCCATTTGTCTGTTATCCTTATCTGAGGGCAGCAGGGAGGTGGAAGGAAATGACTTGGAGCCTTTATCAGAGGCAACAGTTATGACCGGAGGGTATGCCACAGGGGCTTTGAAGAGAAACTGGCAGTCCTTGGGTACCTTGTAGTACATGTCTGTCTTTTTAGGAGCTGGGAGTTGAGAGTCTGGATGGGTGGAAATGGATGCAAAGGCATCCAAAAAGGCAGGAATTACAGGTGGAATGGCTGAAGGACTACGGGACTGCACCTGGAGGAGGTCGGTCATAACGTTTCTGGACCTCAGACATTTTTGTACTGTCCCATTTGAAGTGATCATACATTTTAGAAATCATTTCCCCAAAGGAAATCAGCTCTGTGGGGGAGTCAGTTCCATTAGAATCCTCTTCATGAAAGGTGTAAATCTAATAGAGAAGGAATCAGTGAGGAGTAATTCAAGGGATCGTCCTCATCTTCAGAAGAAGAGTCTTTCTCTGAGGTAGGCAAAGGCCCAGGTCTTTTATGTGGGGAAGTAGGCCAGGTTGGAGAGGAAGCTGGTGGCCTGACAGAAACCTAATTGCCATAAAGGCCTTAGAGAGTCCCTGAGAGAAGTTAAGCCATTCCTTCTGTGGGTCGAGGGGGGGGGGGGGTCTACATGCTTGTTTTTTTTATTTTTCTTAGCTGAGGTTTCACAGCAGTGCAAGGAAGGAGGACCAGACATAGGCCTACATTCAACGATATCCAAGTAGACGTCGACCATAACTATAATGTGGGTCACTCCCCTAGGGCCCCCTGACACAATGAGCCTGGGTTTCCCCTGGACATCAGAGACTGACATCTAAGAGGTCTCTCTGGACTTGCAAAGGTCCGACCGCAGCCAAGGCAGCCTGCAAAATGGGCTCAGCCTGTGGATCCGGATCCCAGTTGGTGTGTGTCTCTGAGCTCTCATGAAGAAAGAAGGGGAAAGAATGGAACTGGGAGTAAATCTGCCTTAAATGAGTTGGACTAAGTCATATTTATGTAAGAGGTATAAACAAGTTGGAAGAGACACAGTAAGTGGGAGCTGACTGTATTTGAGAAGATTAATATGAGTACTGGAGGGAGAGATAAATCTGTAACAATGACTATGCAGTATGGTGCATTTCTGGATGAAACAAAAAGAGCTGTTACCACCATCAACAAGAACCTTGAAGTGGCCAAAAAAAAAAAGTAGCAGGCTACATGGTCGCATTGTCCATAAGAAGTTGGAGAAATGGGATTTAATGGCTGTTTAAATTGTTTGGCAAAAATTGTAAATTAAAAATTTCTGAAAAGTGGGAGGGGGTATGAAACAAGGGAAAGGGTAGAGTTCCAGTGTAAAATGAAACCTATCTTAGTAAACTTTCAAATACATAAATATATCTCACACAGCGTATAATAAAGATGTATGCTTTATATTACAGATAGTTAATTAATGAAGTAAGGAATCATACAAGGACCAATTAGGAGTAACAAAACATTTGTATCAGGGACATCAGTATTACTAGTGTATTGGGTGCTGCCATATGAAGGAAAAGGGCGGTATCTTTTGCCACGGAGTGAACATAATACCCTAGGAAGTAGAAGAAGATTTGCGATAAGCAAGACTTGTGAGTCTAAGACCCCCACTGACTGCTATGTCACCCTAGTGAGCAGCAACTTGCTTAAGATAGAAACGAAAGATCACAAAGTGAACAAATAAGGCTGAGAGGGTAAATGGGAATGGAAAGGCCAGCCAGAAAATGGGTAAAGCCTAAAAACAAACTAGTAACAACAGATGACCCAGAACAAATAGAGGGATACAGAACCCAAGGGGGCAAGCAGAAGCTCAGGACAAAAGGAGAGCTAAATGCCAACAATCAGACTGATGCTCCTTACCAGATGGTAGTACAGACTGAAGGGGAACGTATAAAATAGGAAAGTCACATACATTTCTTGGGTTCAAGTTGTATAATGTTTGCCTACTTTGAAAATGCTGCAAAAATTGAATAATTTCTTGCAGAGGAATCTATTTTTAATATGGAATTTCAGAAAATAAGAAAGATATGTTGAGAAAAACATCACAACAATGATAGTAAAGATTTAACAGTTGTGTAAAATCTTACCATAACCATAGATGTCTTTCTTTTCTATATGCTGCAGTGTTCATAACATGAGGTGGTCCACCACTGGCCGACTCGCACATCCAGCCAGTATATAAAAGTCTAACAGTACTGTACACACACACACACACACACACACACACACACAGAGCAAGTCCTATGTCGGTCATTAAATGACATCAGGTGTAAAGTAAACGTCAGCATGTACCCATCCTCTGAACTGAATGCCAGGAGGAGAGCACCAGCCTGGTCCAAGGTGAGGAATCATGCCACCAGCATACAGGCAAGTATCGGGAGAAAGCGGGGGGGGGGGGGTACTGCAACATATAGAGGAGGACATCTTATGGTTATATGGTTATGATAAGATTTTGCACAAGTATTCTATGTCTTTCTATTCATATGTTGCAGTATTCATAACATGAGAGAGAATACCAAAGCTCATGCAGAAGAACTGGGCAGACTGGCAGTAGCATTCTCTACAAAGCCCTGCAAAATAGCCCTTGCAAAAACAGCTCTGGATCTGGAAATGCCATCTAACTTAGTGTGTTTTGTGAAGGTATGTACAGAAGACCAGGTAGCTGCTTCTAAAATAGAGCAGGTGTCTAGACCCTTGAAAAGGCACCAGAGCAAGACATAGCTCTGGTGGAATGTGCCCTAACAGGTGAGATAAGAGTCTTTCCATGGGACACATAACAAAAGAAAATGGTTTCGGAAATAGTCTGTTTGGAAATGGGCCTGCCCAGGGCCCTTGGGTGAAAGGAGACAAAAAGGTGGTCAGATTTCCTAATTGGTTTGGTTTTATCCAAATGAAATCTGGGTTGATTATGCATATCTAAGGTGTGTAGGATCCTCTCACTAGAGGACTGAGGAGAAGGGAAGAAGGTGGGAAGATTAATGGACTGATTGAGTGACAAGTGATTGAGTGGAGGCAGTCAGTGCTGTCACCTCACAGTAAGAGGTTCACAGGTTCGATTCTCGGCTGAGGTGCCGTCTGTGTGGAGTCTGCATGTCCTCCCTGCTGTCACATGGGTTTCCTCCAGGTTCTCCAGTTTCCTCCCACATTCCAAAGACATGCAATAGGTGGACTGGACACTCTAAACTGGTCATAGGTGAGAGTGAGTGTGTGTGTGTGTGTGTGTGTGTGTGTGTGTGTGTGTGTGTGTGTGTGTGTGTGTGTGTGTGTGTGTGAGTGAGTGAGTGAGTGAGTGAGTGAGTGGTAAGAATGAACTGCCGCAGTAGGGCTAGCCACCCAGTGGTGTAAAACCTTGGGTCGAGATGTTTGTCACTGCTGTAGTCATACCCTCACCCCATGTGCAAAATGGGAAAAGGGGTTGAGAATGTTGGGAAGAATGGATGAGTGACAACTCAATTACCACCTTGGGCATAGAGGAGGGGTTAGAGCATAAGGATACCCTATCCTTGTAGAAAACTGTGAAGAAGACATCAGTGCCTGAAGTTCAGAAACCCTTTTAGCAGAAGTAATGGCCACAAGAAGAACTGTTTTCCAGGTGCAGTGATGCAGATAAGAACAGCTTGCTGGCTTAAAAGGGACCAGAGTTATTTTTCTAGGACAAAATTAAGATCCCAAGGAGGAGGTTTCCTTGCTGGTCTGATATGAAGGACACCTTTTAAGAAAAGTTTAACTTCAAGCCTGAAAGCTAATGGGGGAGACATAGGCAGACATGTTGATATAGAAGAAAGATGAGCTTTTACTGAAGGGTATGTCAGTCCACTCTTCAATAATTCACACAAACAGGACAGAACCACTGAAACATCCACCAACAGTGGTTGCAGATCCTTTGAAAGACACCAGATGGAAGACCTTTTACATTTCAAAATATAGGATTTCCTAGTATTGGGTTTTCTGGCCTCTTGCAGAACTTGCAGCACGTTCTCAAAGAAAAGGTGTCTGAAAGGAATCATAACCCTACCACCCACAGGGTCAGTTGTAGAACTGACATCTGTGGGTGTATTAGGGATCTCTTGTCCTGTGTGAGTAGGTTAATTCTGTGGAGTAACTTGAGATGACTGCTTTTGGATAAATGCAGAAGAAGGGGGAACTGATGCTGTCTTGGCCAAAAGGGAGTCACCAACAAGATTTTTGGTTGCTCCTGCTGAATCTTCAGCAGGACCATTTGGAGAAGTGGTAAGGGAGGGAAATGCATACAGAAACATCCCCTTCCAAGAGAAGGACAGGGCATCCATCTTCCTTGCCAGAGGATTGGGGACTCAGGCACAAAACTTGGGAAGCTGTCTGTTCATGGGGGAAGTGAAGAGATCTACCTGAGGTGTCCCCATCGATGGACCATGTCCAGAAATACATCCCTGTGTAACATCCATTCGTGGGACTAAGTCATCGACCTGCTCAATGCGTCTGCCACAACATTTAGAGATGAAGGAATGTAAACCACCTGGAGGATGAGCTGTCTCTGGGAGGCTAACTTCCAGGCTTGTGAGCCAGTCTGCACAGGAGATAAAACTTTGTCCCTACCTGCTTGTTGACATACCAGAGTGTAAACCATTTTAGGGCCCCTGGGAGAAGAAAGCGTTTGAAGATTTGTAGAACGAAAATCAGAGTTCTCATCTGCTTTATGTTGATGTTCTCCTTCTTCTGAGAAGAGGACCACACATCTCTGACCCTTCATGAGGCCAAAGTTGCACCCCATCCCAAGTCTGAAGAGTCTGTGTACAGCTCCTGAGTAGGAAGGGGTGGCTGCAATGATAAGCCTGGATTTTTTGTAACCTGCTGAATCCACCAGTGTAGTTCCTTTTTCAGGCAGGCTAGAAGGGGTATCACAAACTCCAGTAAATGGGAATGTATCCAAACTATTCTCAGGAACCACTGGAATTTTCTCATGTGTAACTTGGCTAGTGGTAGCATGGGAAATGGTGGATGCCATGAATCCCAAGAGATGAAGAAACTCCCTGGCAGTCAGAGACTGAAGGGGCAAGAGGGCCTGGAAGTAAGATGTGCAGGACAGGACCCTTTCTGGTGGTAGGGTAGCCAACATTCTGTCTGTCTGGATCCTGCATCCTAGGAAAATGTGGTCTTGAAAAGGAACCAGGGTAGATTTTTGGTAGTTGACAGTGAATCCTAGACCCTCCAGCAGTGACACCATGAAGAGAAGATTCTCCTGATGGACGTCTGGACCCTGATCCTGGAGCAAAAGTTTGTCCAGGTATGGGAAAATGTGTATGCCCTGTAGCTTGCAAAAGACTATGACAGGAGCTAAGCATTTTGTGAAGACCCTTGGGGCCATAGATAATTCAAAAGGCAAGGCAGAGAATTGAAAATGTGAGGAAGCAATAGCAAAGTGAATATACTTCCTGGACTGATGATGGATGGGAATCTGAAGATAAGCATCCTTGATGTCCAGGGACACCATAAAAGGCCTGAGGAAGGATGAGGGGAAGAATAGCGGGTAAGGTTAACACGCAAAAGGTGGGAACATTCAGGAAATATTTAGATGGGATAAATCTAGTATGGGTCTCTAAGGACCATCATTTATGGGGACCAGGAACATCCTGGAATAGAACCCTTTCCCTACTTGGGAGGGTGTTACCTCCTGAATGGTGCCCTGAAAGAGAAGACAGGAAATTACTTGGGGAAGGAGTTCCAGTTGTTCCCTTGGGAGGATGTGGAATACCCCTGAAGGAAGAAGGAGTTTTCCACCCCATAAAATATCCTCGAAGGATAATGGAGAGGACCCAAGAGTCCTTGGTGATTTGTTTCCAAGCAGACAGAGAAAGGGAAAGGCAAAGAGAAAGAGGAGTTAGACTACAAAGGGGCAGGCAGTCACAAACTACTTGGCTTTGCCTGAAAGGGCTGCTTCTCAGCAGCAGGAACTGATGTGGAAGATTTGGAGGAAAACTGCTTCCTAGCATCTCTGTTTTCCTTTGATAGTAGTGGCCTGAAAGACTTCCTTACAAAAGGGGCCTTAGTAAGATAGTTCCCCTGAAATCTTGGGACCAGGGACAAACAAATGTGCTACAGATTTTGCAGTTCTTTGCTCTTTTCCTGTAATGACTTGAGATCTGCAGTAGACATACCAAATAAAGACTTGTCCAGAGGGGCATCCATGACTTTTGCCTTAATGTCATCAGGCAAAGATTGAAGTCTGAACCAGGAGTATTTTCTGAGAACCGACCCTGATGCAGCTGCTCCAGCTGATGCCTCCACAGCATTGTAGATACACTTTATGGAATGACGTGTAACTTGAGCAGAAGAGTTAAGAATGGAAGAGAGCTTACCCTTAGTAGGAGAGTCTGGGATCTCTGAAAGTAACTTACCAGCATCCGACAGAAGAGCCAAAGAGCATTTTTCCATATGGGTCTGGTAATTTATGGCTCTCAATGCCAGAGTTCCTGATGTATAAACTTTCTTTCCCAGTCTCTCCATAACTTTACTCCTCTTGTCTGAAAGGAGCAAGGAAGTGGAGGGCAGCATCTTGGAGGGCTTGTCTGTAGACACACATTGTTGCTGGGTCTGCAGATGGACATTTAAACAGAAATGTAGAATCCTCTGGTACTTTATAAAACCTGTCTGGCCTTTTGGGGCAGGAGGTTGAGAGTCAGGGCACATATGAGGCTGCTGGGAAAGCATCCAGGAAGGCTGGCAGACTAGGGGGTATGGCAGATGAGGAAGGAGAGCCCATCTGCACCAGGTCATAGTACCTTTTTTGGATGTCTGACACCTGAGAACAATTCCATTTGAAGAACTCCCTCATTTTAACAATGGTGCCCCCAAAGGAAATATCCTCCCCAGGGGAATCTGTCCCATTTGATTCTTTTGAGGAACCACATCCCACAGGCGATGAAATTTGGGCAGAATAAGTCAAAGATTCATCCCCAGAAGAATCTTATTCATCTGATGAAAATTCCTCAGAAATCCTCTTGTGTGCAGTAGAGGGAGGAAGAGACCTGATGATTTTCTCAGGGCCATAAAAGCATTGAACAGCCATTGGGAAAAGGCTTGCCAATCCTCCTGTTGTTCTTGGGGCAGGGGAATCATGCTTAGTTTTCAGTTTTTACTTTCAAGGAGCATCCATGCGGTGAAAGGACAACGGGCCAGACGTCAGCCTACACTCAACAATATTAGAAAGAACATCCTCTCGGACAGTGATCTGTGGAATGTCACGTGGGTTTTCAGTTACAATGAGCCGAGGTTCCCCCCTACATCTGGAATGGACACCTGTGTATCCCCGAGGATGTGCTGGTAGGATCCTTCACGGCCTCCACACGGGTACTCACGGAAGGAGCAGCTAACAACTCCAAAATGGTCTCCAAGCCACCACTGGCCTTGGGAGAGATGTCTGAAATTGGAGGAGCAGCGGGTAAGTCAGGCCTATATTTCTTGGCCTTCTTAGCAAGCGGCTCACCTGAAGGGCTCGGCATACCTTCCATTTTGTGTGTAAGATGTTTAAGACATTGGTTTTCTAAGTACAAATTAGGAGACGCTAAACAGCTATGCAGGGTCTTAGGGACAAAGGCTTTGCAAATAGAGCAAGAGGTACAGTTATGGTCAGGGCCTAGGCAAAAGAGACAAAGTACGTGAGAGTCCGTGCTTGGAATTTGCCTTCCACACTGACACTTGCCCTTCTTAGCTGATATGTGACTTCAAGAAACACATCACCAAGAAAAGCAATAAGAAAACCCCCAATAGGGCACTCATCTGATTGGGATCCGCAACTTCTATGACAAACAATGACTAGACAGACTATCTGACTGTCAACAGAAAAGGTCTGAGGATTGGTACATGCCGATGTTCGCTTTATACGTGATGCCATTTTATGACCGACGTCACATGTACCCTACAGTAGCATTAGACTTTTGTATACTGGCCACACACAAGAGTCAGCTGGCAGCGGACTCGCTCATGTTATGAATACTGGAACATATGAATAGAAGGACATGACATCCCCGGATACAAGCCAAGGGACAGGGAGGAAAGTGCGTAAGTAGGACATGCAAATTAAAATAAGGTATATGGAATGTTAGGAGAAAAATGGAATAAAGTTTGGAGTTACATTAGAAAACTGAAATTGGATACAATGATGCTGCAAGAGACTCATTTAATGAGGGGAGATAATGACATGATACTGAAACAATGGACAGGACAGGATTACTACCCTCAAGTGATTGAAGGAAAAAGGGGAGTGTCAACACTGATAAGAGATGAAATTAATATGGAAAGAGACGACAAAAATAGATGGACAGGGTCGACTGCTCCTCCTTCAGGGAAATTGGGAAACTAAAGAACACCACTTGGTAACATTTACTTGCCACCTAAAAGTAAAAAGGAGGAAATTAGACAAACTACAGAAAAAAAAATAATTACAACAACAAGTCTTAATGGGGAGGGGGGACATTGGAACACAGACGACACTGATGTGAGTGTGGTCCCCAGGACAAGGACAATGGCCAGGGAAGTTAAGTTCCTTAAGCTGGTTTGAAGGTAAACAACATGTTCTGATATAGGCAGGACAAACAGGAGTAAAAGACAATATATTTTCATGTCAGGAAGTAAATAGAGGAGACAGAATATATCAAAAGAGCATGAAGTTTTAATTCAGAATGTCATTGCTCACCTCATACTGACCTCTGATCATGCACTCTGAATGTGCACTAAGGAGTTACCCTAGGGACAGAGTCTGAAGACACAGGAGAGTGGGGTAGAACGTACACTATGGAGTTAGCCTATGGATCGAGTCTATAGACATGGGGGAGTGGGGTAGAATGTACACTAAGGAGTTACCCCAGTTATACCCAAGGAAGGTGAAGATCCCTCTAACCCAGGAACATACAGACCAACTGAGGTCTTAAATCATGATTCTAATAATTTTTACATCTACAATTTCAAGTGGATTGGTAAATTCTCACAGGAATAATAAATATAGATCAAAGTGACTCTGTTAAATATCTGACAATATACTACTAGTGAACTCCAGAAAAAAAAAGCCATTTGGCAATGGCAGGGCTTGATGAAGATAAAGCATTTGATAGGCTGAAGTGGAGATTTCTTTGGGTTTTACATGAGAATTGGTTTCCCAGAAAAGATAAAAAGAAGTTATGTACTCACCATAACGTTGCATCTGAGTTGTTGCTTTTCATTTGTCTTCAACCTGTAGGGGACATGGATCCGGGATGGATCTGACTCGGATGCATTTTTCTAGCATCGGATCCAAGTTCCACCTCCTCCCCTACCCATAATGCCCCTGTCTCCTTCTTCCCTTCAGATCAAGTTTGCTGCCCTTCATAACATCCCAACCCGACCCAATACTTTACTCCTTGACACAATAACACATATAGTAACCTAAGAAGTAACCAGTTATGCCAAAGAAGAGGCTATGTAATTTTCCAGCCAGACCATCACACAGCCCACATAAGGCAGAGGAAAGGAGGGAGGGATGGTTGAAGACAAATGAAAAGCAACAACCCAAATGGAATGTTATGGTGAGTACATAACCGCTTTATCTGAAGTTGTTGTTTTCATTTGGTCTTCAACTTGTGAGACAGAGTCCCCAGCTACCATAGTCCTGGGAGTCCTGCATGGAAGAATATTCTGGAGCATAGTGGATCCAAAAGATCCCCCATTTCTAGACAGGAGATACAACCTGTAGTGGGAAATGAAGGTATGCGAAGATGCTCATGTAGCTGCAGAACATATGTCATCCAATGAAACTCTTGACCAGAAGACATCTGAAGTAGCCTAGACTTAGTAGAATGTGCTTTAACGTGACCTGGCAGACATAATCCCCTCGCTGAGTACGCCAGAACTATACACAGAGATCCAGCAAGCAATGGTGACCTTCAATACAGGTTTCTCTAAAAAGGGCTTAGAACAGGAGATAAATAGTTGGTCAGACTTACGGATAGATTTTCTTCTATGCAAGTAAAAATGTAATTGTCTATGAACATCCAACGAATGTAACTTGTACTCTCCCTTATTGTGAAAATTTGGAAAGAAAACAGGGAGATTAATTACCTGATTAATCGTGGACTCTGAGGCCACTTCTGGAAGGAAAGGACTAGCGTGCAAAGACACCCTGTCCTTATGAAAGACCATATAAGGAGGTTTGACTGAATGCCTGAAGCTCCGAGACTCTTTTGGCTGAAGTATTACCAATCGAAAGGGCTGTCTTCCAGGACAAGAACTGCAGATCCACAGAAGCTGCAGGTTCAAAGGGGGAAGAAATTAGAAGTTATGTACTCACCATAACGTTCCATCTGAGTAGGTGTATTAATTTGTCTGCAACCTGTGGGTTATGGATCCGATATCGGATCCGAACCGGCATGGTTTTCCAGCTATGGATCCAAGCTCTCAGCTCCTCCCCTCACCCATAATGCCCTGCTCTACCCTCATGACCTCAGATCGAGTTTGCCAAAGCAACAACACCCTAAAAAGGGTAACATAGAATATGCAGGAAACTGAAAGGCCAGGGGGATAGGAGGGCGGGATGGTTGCAGACAATGAATACACCTACTCAGATGGAACGTTATGGTGAGTACATAACTTCTAAATCTGAAGTAGGATATTCATTTGTCTGCAACCTGTGGGACAGAGTCCCCAGCTACCTGAATCTTGGGCGGCCATCATGGAAGGATATTCCGGAGCACCAAGGAGCCAAAGGATGCTCTACCCCTAGATGCAAGATCCAACTTATAGTGGGAAATAAACGTATGAGATGAAGCCCACGTGGCTGCTGCACAAATATCATCTAGAGGAATCCTAGCCTTGAAGGCTGCCGAGGTAGATACTGACCGGGTTGAATGGGCATGAACACCCTCCGGGCCTTCCTGAAGCTTGATAAGCCAATAAAATGCACTGTGAAATCCAGCGGGACAGAGAAACTTTAGAGATTGGCTTGCCCAAATTGAATTTTGCAAAGGAAATAAACAGCTGGTCGGATTGCCTATGACCAGCTGTCCTGTTCAGATAAAATCTAAGTTGCCTGTGAACATCTAGTGAATGTACCTTATATTCACCTTTGTTTTCATATATAGGAAGAAAACAGGAGGTTAATGGATTGATTGATGTTTGCTTCAGAAGCGATTTTAGGAAGAAAGGACGGGTTGGTCCTGAGGGAGACACGGTCCGGATGAAATACCAAGTAAGGAGGTTTAGCTGATAATGCTTGAAGTTCAGAAACTCTCTTGGCTGATGTAATGGCTACCAAAAAGGCAGTCTTGTAGGACAAGAATTTGAGATCCACCGTAGCCGCTGGCTCGAAAGGAGGGGCGGTCAAGGCCTGTAGGACCAGAGAAAGGTCCCAAGGAGGAACTGCTTGTTTTATAGGGGGCCTGAGAAGAAAAGTACCTTTAAGAAAATTTTACACAATTTGGCTGACATAAGAGGATTAGAGTCATGGCCAATGTGATAGTGAGAAATTGCCGCCAGTTGTACTTTGACTGTGGAACTGCTGGCACCATCGTTACAGAGAGTGGTTAGAAAGTCAAGCACTAAAGGGAGAGGAACCGTGAAGGGATTCAGGCCTTGCCGCTCCGCCCACAAAGAGAAACGTTTCCACTTGCTTCGGTAAACCTTTCTAGTGGATGGTTTATGAGCCGCCACCAAAATTGCCTTAACCGGTGATGAAATACCGTGGCTCCTTATCAAGAGTGGAACTGGAGCAGCCAAGCGGTCAGCTTCAGGTTGTCCAGATTCGGAGGAGGAATGCAGGATGGATGGGATATCAGATCCGGGATGGGATCTAGAATCCAAGGAGGATTCACCGAGTGAGACCTTAGGAAGGGGAACCAGATCTGTCGAGGCCAGAATGGAGCAATGAGAATCATTCTGCAACCCACCCGAGAGGCTTTCTGAAGAACTTGGAGCATCAGAGGCAAGGGTGGATAGGCATACAGAAGACCGGGTGGCCAAGCATGCACCAGAGCGTCTCTTGGGGTACCTCCGGGAGGAGGTATTAGAGCGAAAAAACTGTCGCACTTGGTGTTTGAGGGAGAAGCAAAAAGATCGCATGAAGGGTTCCCCACCGTGCGAATATGCGTTCCGCTACTTGACAATTGAGAGACCACTGTAAGGGGTCAGAATGGTGCGACTGAGCTTGTCCGCTAGGATGTTGGACCGACCGAATGTGCGTTGCTATTAGAAAGCGATTGGTGGAGATTGCCCATTCCCAAACTCTCATGGCCTCTCGACAAAGAGGGTAAGACCTTGTTCCCCTTGCTTGTTGATGTACCAGACAACAGACATGTTGTCCGATTGAATCGCAATTGTTCCCAAGGGAAGAAAGTCCTGAAGTGCTAGCAACGCTAAGAGCACTGCTCTCATCTCTAGAACATTGATATGCAGTAAGGTCTCTGAATCGCTCCACGTGCCTTGGACGGTCCGGCCCAAAGTGCCCCCACCCGAGGCGGGAGGCGTCCGTGGTCACCGTGGCGAGAGGGGAGAAGCACAAAATGGGCGGCCTTTGTGGAGATCCGGGAGTGGAGCCACCACAAGAGGGACCGCTTGCAAGCCTTGCTGATCGCTATGGGATGATGCATGGGGAGAGCAAGGTATGACCACTGTACTAAGAGCGCCCACTGTAGAATGCATATTGAGCCTGGCAAGAGGAAGAAGTGCTATCCGATGCCTTGGACCCTAGAGCCCTCAGGACCAACTCCGCTGGAACAGAACTTGAATGGAGAATGGCCCGCACCTGGAGCTGCAGATTTAGAACTCTGTCCGCAGTGAGGAAGGCTCGTAAACTCCTTGTGTCTAGCCTGGCCCCTATAAAATCTAAGAGCTGTGTGGGCCAGGTTGATTTCTTTGTATTTATTGTGATGCCCAGAAAGGGAGCAAGATGGAGAAAGGAGTCTCGCCAATAGAAGTAGATGCCTTGTTGGGGGTAAGAAGCCAGTCGTCCAGGTAGGGAAAGACCTGCACCCCTGAAGCCTCAGGTGGGCCGCTACCACTGCTAATACTTTGGTGAACACCCTGGGGGCTGTGGTGAGACCAAAGGGAAGGACCCGAACTGGTAGTGACTGGCTCCCAGCCGGAAGCGGAGAAACCTCCTGAGCGCCTGTCCATCAGGATGTGGTAGTACGCGTCCTTGAGGTCTATCGAGCACATCCAGTGATTTTCTCCCAGAAGGGGGAGAATAGATTGTAGAGTGACCATTCGGAATTTTTCTTTGGGACTGCCAGATTCAAGAGAGAGAGGTCTAGGATTGGTCTTAGTTCCCCGTCTTTTTGGCACTAAAAAAATCTGGAGTAGAACCCTGATCCGATCTGGTCTGGGGGAACGGGCTGGATGGCTCTTTTCTTTAGCAGATGGCCAATTTCTGCCAAAGCGGCCTCCCGTTGACCGGGTGGGACGTCTGGGAGGGACTTCAACTTTGGAAGGTGAAGGAAAGGAATGCGATATCCCTGGATATGATTTGGAGAACCCAGCGGTCCGATGTTATGGACCCCCATGCCGCTAGGTGCCCCGAAAAACGCGCCCCGACTGCCTCCAGAGTAGAGCACTCGGGCAACCCCTCAGGGTTGCTGCGCCGGGCCGTTCAGAGAAAGGTTCCCTGGACCCGAAGTTTCTGGGAGCCCCTCTGCCTCTAGGGCGGCGTCCTCCCTGTCCTCCTCTGCCACGGAAGGACTGGTTGTCCGGAGCAGGCTGGGACTGCTGCGACTTCGGAACCACATCTTCTTCTGACCCTTTTGGTTCCTAGAATAGGGCCTCTGGGGTGCAGAGAAGCGGATTCGACGGCAGACAGCGTCTTCCGTCCTTTCGCTCTGGGTCAACGTCTCGAACGGTCTTGCCAAACAGAGCAGAACCATCAAAGGGCGTTCACAAACGACGCTTTGAAGGGCTCAGAAAAATCGAGTGACGGAGCCAGGCCTGACGTCTAGTGACCAGTCCTGTCCCTGCAGCTCTAGCGGCGCCTTCCGTTGCATGGGAGAGTAGCCGCATAGAAGTATTTGTAACTGACCTAAGAGTGGCCATACGGGTGGAGTGCAGAACTCTGTCCTCCTCGAAATGGACTCGGGGATGCAGCGTATTCCTTAATAAGATCTCGCTGCATCCAAATGACATGAGCCAAATAGTTCAGCCCTTACCGAGAAGGTCGCCGAACTGAACATCCGCTTCCCCAAGCGGTCCATCATCCGAGACTCCTTGCTCGGTGGGTGGACTGAGGGACTCTCCTGAGCCAGTTCCCTCTTTGTGGCCGCCGTCAACATGGCATCTACCGGAGGCCCCTTACTCCAATGGGCCCGGTCGGATGGCGGACTAAGGATCCTATCCGGTCTTCTTGGAATTGGCTCCACGGTGTCCGGTCCCTCCCACGCCCTGGTGGTAATAAGGTCCACCAGGGGTCGGCAGGGGACACCCAAGAGGTAGACGGGCCCGCTTCAAATGCCTCCAAGAACACGGACTCGTCGAGGAAGACTTGGGGCAGACCACCCCTTATACGGAGCATTTCCATGATGTCTCCAAAGGAGACATCCTCGGGGTGACCGTGGGGAGCCTTCCCTTCCTCCAAGTCCGTGTCTTCTGTGAGAGACTCGGGAGTCAATGTGCCTCCTTTTGCAGATGCTGAGGGACCTCCTCTGGGGGCTGTCAGAGGAGTCCTCAGCAGCAATTTGCTCCATAGGAGCAACTTGGGGCACAGAAACGGGCTGTCCCAGGGGCCGGATGGTGGAAGCCTGGCCCAGTGCAGAGGGAGCGGACGGAGCCGAACAAGTGCCGGGGTCCGGAGACCCTCAACAGAGCCCTCTCCACTACATCAAAAGCCAAGGGGAGCTGACCTCGACCAAAGGATCCGACAATCGGCTCCCTCGGATCCGAAGAGTGGACCGAGCCGGCGCCGCGCGCGGATCCGAAGGACAGTACGCTCCGACACAGACGGCGCCGGCGAGCACTGATCCCCGGATCCGAGGCTCGGATCCAGGCTCCGAGAGGTCGGATCCGACGCACTTGAGGGCAGGGTCGGATCCGGTACCAGTACTATCGGCCGACCCACCCGGCCCGAAGCTGCTCGGCTCAGCTGCTCCGAACCCGGATAGCGGGTCGGAGAAGGAGCAATAGGCTTAAAAGGGTGTTGAGCTCCCGGAGGGGAGGCAAGAGCACTCCCATCTGCATCTGGGCCTGGATGAACCTTCTCATCATCCGGTCCAGATCAGCATCAGAAAGGCTATGTGTAGATCTCGACGAGGCTACCGAGGTAGGCCTGGAATGCCTCCTCGATAGCCTCGACGGAGATCGGGTCTCCTCCTCCTCAGGACCCGGTGAAAAGCACACAGGGGACCGGAGCCGAGAAGGAGGAGACCGAGCCGACAACGGAGCCGGGAGAAGCCAGCTTGGCTGGCGGGCCGAAACAGAGGTCTCGGCCCGCCGCTTGGTGCTTCTCCTCCGGTCCTTTTCTAGCATCCCTCTCCTCTCCAGAAACGGGAGGTTGAGTCCCAGGAGCAGGAGGGTGCCACAGGGGAACAACCAGCCACAGTTGTTCCCGAAGGAGCGGAGGCGGAGCCGAGTCTGGCGGTAAAGACCCGCCAAGACAAGCTTGGACCTCCGCTCCTCAGTGCCCTGGGGTTGAACCCTGCACAAATGGAACAACCAGATGTGAGGTGTTCAACCCGAGACACTTAACACACCGAGTGTGGCCATCAGCGGTGAGAGCTTATGGCCACACTCGAGCATTTGGAGAAAATAGATTTAGGCTGATCAGCCATAATCTATAAAGCTACTAAAAGTAACTTAAACAAAAAGACACACAGGCCCAACACACACACTCTACGCAACAGTGAGGGTAGGTAAAAAAAATTACTTAATTTAACTCAAAATAAAACTATCAAAGAGGGAAACCTAAACTTTCACACAGAAATACAAAAAACTTTAAATTTTCTGTTTTAACAGGTAATAAATCACCACTTAGCTGAGAGCTATGAATGCAAATCCAGTCACCAGCGCGGCAAACGAGATCTGAGGTCATGAGGGTAGAGCAGGGCATTATGGGTGAGGGGAGGAGCTGAGAGCTTGGATCCATAGCTGGAAAACCATGCCGGTTCGGATCCGATATCGGATCCATAACCCACAGGTTGCAGACAAATGAATATCCTACTTCAGATCTAAAGCTTGTAAAGCCAGTGTAAGCTCCCAAGGGGGGGGGGGGGTGTTGTGTCCTTGATCGGTAGCCTAAGTAGAAAAGTACCTTACAAAAAGGCTTTGCATAGCTTCAACGAAGCTAGTGAAGCTGAATTATCTCCTACACAGAAGTTGGATATACATGCTAGTTGGACCTTAACCATAGAAAAACTGGCACCTTGTAGAAATACACCTGCCAAGAACTCTAGGTAGGCAGTGAAAGGGTCTAAATCATGCTGACATGCCCAAATATAAAAGTGTTTCTACATACTGGAGTAAACCTTCCTGGTTGAAGATTTTTGAGCCGCAACTAAAATCTTCTTGACTGGTGAAGATAACCAGAGTCCTAATAATCATGGGAATTGCAGCAGCCAAGCAGTGATCTTCAGACTGACCAGATCTGGGTGAGGAGTCCCTGAGGGATGAGAGATCAGATCCGGAGCCAGATCTAATGTCCAGGGAGGACACACTACATGATGAGACCATAGGTAAGGGAACCATACTTGACAAGGCCAGAATAGAGCAATGCGAATGACTGAACTCCCCAGCTTTTGAGCTTTCTGAAGTAAATTTGGGATATGAGGAAGGAGGATAAGCATATAGAAAACTGGGGGGGCAAGCATGAACCAGAGCATCTCTAGGACTTCCCATGGTGGTGGCGGGGGGTTCAGAGCAAAAAACACACTGCACTTTGCATTGGAAGGACAGGCAAAGAAATTGCAGCACTGCTGACCCCACCTTAAAAATATCTGTTTTGCTACTGAAGGATTCAGAGACCACTCATAAGGCATCAGGATGGACCTGCTGAGCCTGTTCGCTAGGATGTTGGACCTCCTCGGAATGTGCATTGCCTCCAGAAAATGTCCGGTGGAGAACACCCACTCCCACACTCTCATGGCTTCACGAAACAGGTGAAAAGACCTGGTCCCCCCCTTCTTGTTGATGTATCAGACTACAGACATATTGTCAGTCTGGATGGCAATCATCCTTAGAGGAAGATGAGCATGAAGGGCTTGTAATGCTAGGACCACCACCCTCATCTCCAGAACGTTGATATGCAATAGAGTCTCTAGGGGAGACCAAGTGCCTTGGACTGTCCTTTCCAAGCACTTGCCCCCAACCTGAGGAATGAGGTGTCCATGGTCACCGTGATCAGTGGGGCATGAAGAATAAAGGGTCGACTGCAATGAAGATCTGGAGACTGAATTCACCATAGGAGAGAATCCCTACACATCTGAAATAGATAAACGGGATGAGACAATGGCAGATGTAGGAGAGACCACCACTGATAGTTGTACTGGTATGACCATCGCTATCAGTATCAAATGAGAAAATTAAAAAACAGCCTCATGGGGTACTGCACCCACATAAATAAATAAATAAAGCTGGGGTCTTTCCTCTGACTTCTACCCCCCTTAAATAGTTCTACTGGTATGACCATCACTATACGTACCACATAAGAAAATTAAAAAATCAACCCCCTGTGGTACTGTACCCATATAAATAAATAACGCCATCACCTGTGCTTCTGACTTCTACACCCACTTAAATACTTGTACTGGTATTACCATCAGTATCCATACCAAATGAGAAAATTAAAAAAACAACCCCCGTGGTATTGTACCCATATAGATAAATAAATAAAGCTGCTGTCTGTTTCTCTGACTTCTACCCCCACTTAAACACTTGTACTGGTATGACCATTGCTATCAGTACCAAATGAGAAAATTAAAAAACAACCCCCTGTGGTACTGCACCCATACAGATAAATTACATGACAAGAGAAAACTACTTAATGTTTATTAACACTCTCATTTTACCTACATTAAAAGCACCCTTAAGCAAGCCAATAAAGAGCTTACGTTAACCATTAGGAAGCTCAAAGCAGAGAATGAACTTTAAATTGTCTCTACTACACCAACAACAACTACATATGCTTCATTACATCATGAAGTTACAAAATAATACCCAACAATGTTTGCAGCTAGTATTTCTTGCTAACAAATGTAGTGCAAATTTTACTTCACCTGCATTTATAGCTTTTCCTCAATCCCAGCCGCCCCCCTTTAATTACTATGGAACAGGTTCTGTCAGCACTTTTAAAAGATAAGAACACTAACCTATGGGTCCTGATAATAAAAAGTACAGTTTTGTACCTACCATAAATGTAGATGTTCGAAGATCCACATTGCTGCAGTCCTTACACTTGGGGGGCCGGTTCCCA
>NC_056733.1:1909861347-1909880696 GCF_019279795.1 Protopterus annectens
TATATGTTTTCCAGAAAAGACATTCCCCAGGATCTATGAACTCTGTGTAATTGTAGGAGGAGGCTTTGTACATGGAAATGCCAGTGGGAAAGACATAGACGCAGCGCCTACGGGCATATTAATGATGGCGCCGTTACTTGCCTCAACCTGCAAGGCCACATGGAACATGCATCGAGTGTAGGGGCGGTCGGACTGCCGAGCAGTCCAAATATCCATACACCCTTCTGCAAGTATCAAGGCAATAGGGAAATGTTCAACTGAACATGAGCTGAAGTCCTCTCAAATGTGTACATACCCAACACTACAACCCCCACATTCTAAACCCCAGTACAATAATAAAATATAAAACTTTTATTTTTTTTTTTTTTTAGCATTCCCGGATATAGCTGCCCAGATTCTGCGTGCATGTTTATGGGTGTATGCCCATTGCTTAGCTACAGTTAGCAGTAAGACATCAAGAGAGATAATAAGAAACTTATATGCAAATTAAGCTGGGGGTAAAATAGCAATAGCGTAGTGGTAGAACTCCCCGCACTAAGAGGAGGCATTCCCGTCTGAGTCCCACCACTAATTTTTATTTTCTATTGGAAATCCATATATGAAAAAGAATTCCTTCCATTTACCTGTAGAATGAAATTTTAGGTAAAAGCATTGAAATGGCCTATGGTGAAAGTAGTGAACTTAATTTTATATATATATATATATATATATATATATATATATATATATATATATATATATATAAGAAAGTGAAATTGTTATGCATACTGATGAATGCAGAAGTAATGTATTTTAAGCAAAGTGAAGCTTTTAACTGCTAAGCAAAGTTTACTCAGTATTATTGCCATTATTCAGTATAATTGCTCATATAGCAATTTAGCAGCCGCTTAATCCAATGTAAATAGCTTTGCGCAGAGCTGCGCATCGCTAACCAACTAGCAATATACAAACAGAACATGTGTGCATGTAGCTGCGCACCACGCTAACCAGCGCAACGTCGGGCAACGTAGAGCAACATCAGGCAACATAGAGCAACGTAGAGCAATGTAGAGCAACATCGGGCAATGTAGAGCAACGTAGAGCAGCATAGAGCAACATCGGGCAACATAGAGTAGCGTAGAGCAACGTCGGCAAAGTCGGCAGTCAGTTGTTGCAAAACATAGCCACACCTCCTAGTCAGTCTGGCCAGTAGTGAAATAAAAAGCAATGACGGACCTCGAACCAGGGATACTGTGCACCATAATCACAGTACTGAACCACTAAGCCATGACATCTTTACATAAGTATGCACTTTCAACACACACATACATATCAATGTAAGTTTACCCATTGCTAAGCAGGTGTATCTTCAGCTGCATTTTTTCAAAACTAGCCAATCACAAATAAGTGCGGGAAATGATGCATATTTAAGCTCCATAGGTGGGAATACTATCCATAACTGGTTGTAGCTCCCATCTGCAGGCAGCAATGGCCGGTGCTGGAGAAGGCTCTTGTTTTCGAGCGCAATGTTGGGGCATTGAGGAGTCAAAAGTTATGGTTTGGCTCCTTGTCCACCATCATGAGGATAGACTCCTGCGGGGCCAGTACCAGGGCACCCAATACAAAGTGGAAGCCTGGGAAGGTCTAGCTCATGAACTCACCAGTGCCACAGGTGTCCCTCGGACTGGTGAGCAAGTCAGATACCACCATGCAGACCTGAGAAGACGCAAGGCGGATCAACTGGACCAGTGAATCCAGGAGGCCCGTGGGATGCCAAATGCCCCACTACTGAGTAAGTAGCCATGGAATTAATCATGTAAGAATTGCTATTCTAGTGTATACTATGGATAGGTATGTCTCAATATCACTTCAATTACTTCACAGCTGCAGGTGTCCGTGCTGCGAATCAGCAAGCCTATGCAGATAGCCTGCTAAGGCTGCACCACCAGGCTGGTTAGTAAGTATTCTGCATGTACTGTTATGTAAAATAAATGAGAGAGCCTGAAAAATGTCTTTAAACACAATAAATAAAGGTATAATAATTCTCTAATAATTATTCTGCATGTACTGTCTTATAAAATAAATGAGAGAGCCTCTAGAAAAGTGTTTTAAGTCTTTAATAAAGGTATAATTCCTGGAGTGTGTCTGTGTCATTTTCTTTGATATGTTGTTGTATTCTTGCATTATAGAAATAGTACTGTTGTATTAAACGCTGTTAACACACAGTTGGGTAGGCCCATGTAAAGTAGATGAAGGGAGTGCCAGTAGCTTTTAAGCATATTCACAGTCCTCAACTGTTGGTTCATGCCCAGCATGTACAGGTTAATCTGGCACATGAAAAGCTTGGTATTGTGTTCCCCAGAAATGTCATTGTGCTGGCAGAAATGTAGGGAGCTGTTAACATATAACTGATAATTTCACCTACACATATCTAGATAAGTATATGAAAGTAGAGCTGTCAGTGTACCATCTCAGCAGTAGTGTGTCTGAGCAACTCACAAAATATGTAGCAGTAACATCTGCATCCCGGACAGTTTGTATGTCAGATACAGCCCATGTATATAAAGATCTAGCAAAACCCATTTCACAATTTAAGGACAATTGGGTAGTGTAATAATACATGTAGGGGACATATAACTGCATTTAATAGGAATGTAGTGTAAACTAGAAGAATATATGAGTTGTTAATGGAGCTATCATTTTCCACCCTACTGTATGTGCATAAAAAATGCAATTCCACATCTCAATGGGCATGTCTAATTTCAAAACATTTGTTGGGACATATGTCCTATTGGTTTATAAATATCTGCATTTATTTTGATGCATGTGCCCTGTTCAAATACCACAATATTGGTGGCCTGTTGCCATCAATTAAACCTGCATGCTGTTATAATATCCACTGTTGTCCCATATATGCATGTGTCATGCTTGCTGTTCAACTGTTGGGACTCTGGTGTGTTGGGTTAATGGGAACACTTCTGCATGCTGTTATAACTCATTGGGAATGCTGTTGACTGTTACTAACCCATATTTTCAATAAATCCTCCTAAACATAGAATGTATGGGAAGGCTGGTCCCAGCGGACCCATCAGTCCCACCTCAGCTGGCGATGGCACCTGGCACCAGCAGGTACATCTCAGGTCAGGCACACCAACATGGATTATGACAGACTCATAACAGTACTTGTTGTTGACAGACTTCAGTGCGTATGTAATATTGCAGATTCTGGCACCTGAAAGACAAGTAACCATGACCTTCTCCATTTACAGCCTGGTGAGATGCACATCTGTGTGTCTCACAATGGAGTCTGCTATGACTAATATGTTTGTTTTATGGTGATGCCTTAGTGGCTGTGGGACACTGTGTGGTATATGGTGTGCAGGGCTGTGGATTTCATGTGTGTTTTTGCCTCAGATGTCTCCTTTGTTTGGGGATGCTTATGTTGAGGACCTCTACATATGTGGGTGTGTGTTGTGTAGGTCTGAGTGGCGCGTAAGGTGTACTGATTGTGTTGATGACCTTTCTGGTGCCAGATATGTGGGCTTGAGAGGGAGCGAGCATAGACTATAAGTTCCTAATGTCAATGCATCTCTCACAAATTGTGTTCCTTGGTGGTGTTTGTAGATGGTTGTCCATGTACATGAGGCAGTTGCTACACTGTGTCAGGATGCCCATATCAACCAGACTGGCAGGGGAAACTGTAGCACATTGTTCAGCCATATTTGTCAGAATCAGAGGGAGGAAGGCCAGGGAGACCAAAGGGGTGGGCCTACAGCCTAGGTGCTTAAAAGAAACATAGAAGGCTTACACTACCATGTACAATGTAGACAGGCTATAAACAAGCAGTAATAGGTACAACAGAAAAGATGCAGTTGAACACCTTGGAGAACATGCAGCAAGGAGCTGGAAACAGCAAGATGAGGAGGGAAATGCATTATGTATTGCCACTATGTTGCTGATAGCCACATACATACTGTGGTGAGAGATGGCGGGGTATGATGTGAGAGTTAGCAAAGAATAGTGTCAGCAAATGTGGATGTACAGGGTGTGTACATAATGGAAAGCAATGTATGTGGTCCTGTGATGTGTTCCTCTCTTCTTGTCTTTCAGGAGTGATGTACAGACAGAGGAACCACCTTTTACTGCAGCCAAGAATGAAGTCATAGTTGACAGCCCCAGACTCCATCATGCCATCCTGGTGTCGTGGAGTCACCATAATCAGGAACAACTTGCTGCATTGTGGGCAGACCTTGTTGCAACAGTAAATCACATCGGACTACAGGAAATAAGCTATGAGCAGGTCCGACACCAGGCCACCAATATGATAAATGCTGCATGGCAAAGGGCTGCAGCTGTGGCCAGGGACCATGCTGGCACCAGTGGAGGGCCTGCAACACAACAACCACTCTTGGCCACAGAGGAGTTCCTGGCAAACCTGGGTTCAGCCACCAGCTCACAAGTATTCATCATCCCATACATCATGGAGGTGGGTGGCACAGCTGCCACACCAGGGAAGCGTCCAGGTAAGCTTCCTGCGGGATCACTGTAATACTGTAGCAGTCATAGTGGCAGACTCTGCAAACCTGTACATGGATGTCAGGTCAATCTGCATTTGGGGGGGGTTTGTAATGCACACATGTGCACACATACTCAGAATGTCAGCAATGTGGGCAGTATCACAAGTTTTACTGTACATGTTGATATATGCACATATTATCCTGTACCAATGCCACATTTGTGTTTGCTGACAATACCTCTCCCCACAATTCCATAGTTACATCTGGTCTGGCTGGAGTCCAACATCCTGTAGCCGGTGAGTGTGAAACTGTTTTGGTATGATTCACCTATACCCCAGGAATGTTAAGGGCTGACAATTTGCTGTGGGCACAACTGTTAAGCTTAGCCACAGTACAATACTTGTATGTTTAGTTGTAGAGGGATTCACTGCAGTACATTGAATTGGTAATCACAGTAGCATATTTCCAGGAGCTGTAACATATTTACATGTATTTTTGTGAAGGTGTACGCATTCTACTATACAGCGGGCAATAGTATGGTGGGGACAGGTATACTGTATTTTCGGTGAAGGTCCGTCACATACACTGACATGTTGCTTATCTAACAGGTGTATAGTACTGACAACATTAACTAGACATAGCTGCACTGCATATTGTTAAGGGCCTGTCTTGTCTGTGTCTGTAGTAGTATGCTTGTGTGTTGTGCATGGGATCAGTAATAAGGTCTGGTATATATAATGCAGTTATGGCGCCTCATCTCTGTGTGTGTGTGTGTGTGTGTGTGTGTGTGTGTGTGTGTGTGTGTGTGTGTGTGTGTGTGTGTGGATCAGTAGACATAATAGTACAGGAATTAATGTAGTCATGTTGTCTTCATCCAAATAGGTGACCGTAGGGGTTAGAGTCTGTCCCCCTCGCAACCTGATGTCAGTGTCTCATCAGACTCTGATGATGATGGTGGTGGCCATACTGAGGCATAGTTAGGGTTGTTGGAGGCTGAATCTGTCCCATGGGTTAACATCCCACTTCCTCCCCCAATGTCCCCACACACAGTCAATATGCCCACACATACCCAGTCCCCTGCGGCCATAGATATTGGACAGTCAGAGGGTGGTGGCATCAAACAAGAGAGTGTGGCTATTATAGAATCTGTGACTGTAGACACTAGCCATAGCCAGAAAGCTGGTGAGGGTCCACATAGGCAGATAGACAGCGCTGTTCAAAGGAGGATTGCTGCCCATCCACCACCTGTCACAGGTGTCACATCATGAGTCACTCGACACATGTTTTGGTCCATCATGATGGCACAGACATAGTCTGAACACAACACCAGATGGATGCTCAGGATCATGGCTGCATCACTGTCTGGCATCCATGACTACATCCACAATATTGGTGACACCGTGCATAATTTTGTCAATGTAGTGGACAGACAGTGGGGTGAGACATTGTCAGTCCTTAACCACACATTGTCTGTGCTGGAACATGTAGTGGGAGTAGGGCATCAGACTTGTGGATATAGGTCAGCACCAACATTAGCTGAGAGTCCACGTGGCCATGCACAGTCACGCTTCCATAGTGGCAGTGCCACCAGCACTACAGAAGGGAGGGTGCTGTCCACACCACAATGTGGCAGGCCATGGGCATGTGGTCCTGAGTGGTCCCGTGATGAACATGTACCCAGCAGACACTAGTCACCATCACCAAGTAGTACTGCATCTGACCCTGGGCATGGTGGTGCCAGTGCCATTCCTGGCAGAACCAGTTCCCATGTTCATGGTCAGAGATAGTAAACTGTAAATTCTGCCATGTGTGGTCCACAGCTGTCCAACATACCCTCATGTAGGGCTAGCACATGGCTTGATTGTGCATGTCACACACACATCACTGTCACATGCAGGTCACCAACAGACATACACAACTCCTCTCTATGGCCCAGCTGACCAGCACTCCTCCAGACACACACACACACACACACACACACACACACACACACACACACACACACACACACACAATGTCAACTGTGTGGCACAGCCTAGGCATTTGGCAACCCCACACCACACCCTGTGCATGTGATGATATCTGTGCCATATCCCTGTCATCCATACCATCAATGCAGGGACATGCAAATATGTGTCTGATGCACAGGGTGACTATAGTACATTTATTGACAGATTGTAGTGCAGTAGTGTTATGCCCTGTAAGGTGCTGTTTGCTGGCATGTGTCATGACTATACATCAAAGTGTATGTACCTTTGTTCCATGATGCTGCATTGGTGGTAGTATTTCTGACTGACTGTTGTCTCCCACACCTTTTTCTGTTTCTATTCCAAGGGTCTGTGTGTCTATGCTGTGGAGAGTTGGTGCCAATATAGCGGCTTGGGATGGCATGGTGAAAATGCAGAAATATGACTTCACCAAGGTTCAGCTATATATGTGCATTGTTACCTAGGTGCGTATGTGTAGAACAGTGTGTCAGAGACAATGGATGCAGACAGCATAATCTTGCATGCATACCCAGTCACACAGCATACTACTCCTGATGCATGTCAGCTGGGAGTTCAGTAGGATCATAGGTTCACAGGATCATAGGAGGTTATTACAGTAATGGCCCTGAGGCCATTACAAGGCTAGCCATTAGTTTGTCCCCAGAAAGAAACATAAGTCAGGACCTGTTCCCCCTGTCAATGAGGGACACAGGTGGGACTTCTGGGACAGAAATGTGGCTTCCCATCCTCTCATCACAGTTGAGTTTGAAGAAGGTCAGCATGGTACTCTGTTTGACATGTATGGGAAGTGTATTCCTGAGACAGGGCAGCCTCTAGGAGACAAACCTGTGTCTCCAGCAGGATGTGCTGATGTCACATATCGGATTCAGGCCTGTCATGCAGGTAATGTGTGAGGGGTTAAACTTATAGATACAGGGCAGCTTTAGTAGAGCAGGGTCCAATATTGCCTTGTAAGCATCACACAGCCCACCTCTGAGCAACCTGTTTGTTACAGAGTGCAGCAATAGTGATTTGAGCCTATCTGCATGGGATAGGTGTTGGAGGCCATGGATTACCTTTGTGAGATATTTCCATGGCCTTTCCAGTTGGTGCAGATGTCTGGATAGGTACATACAAAAAGGGACATTGTAGTAATATATTGGTTTGCAGAGTGAGGACTATAGAGTGGTAATCACCACCTTTTATCTGGATGCAATCCATTTACAAGTGACATAAACCACGTACAAGGCTTTTCTGATCACTGCCACTACATGATGGTTGAATGCAAAATTGTTATCAACCTGAGTACCCAGGTCTGTCAACACAGGTTGTGTGTTTAGGGGGTTGCCGTTCATGTGGTAAAATTGGGGCGTGTCTTTGCCGACTGGTATGATGATACAGTTTTTTGCATTTAAGCTTGAGTCCAGACCTTGGCACCAGTCAATAGTTGATGTCAGACCCTCTTGCAGTATGTTAACAACATTTGGGGAATCAATGACAGACAACATCCAACTTACACTCCTCCATAAATGGGATCAGTACCTACAAATGTAAGTGGTGGCGGGTAGCATTTATGCCTAGATACATTTGGTTATTTAGGGGCAGCAGCTACTCACAGGGCCTCAGAATGTATACATATTGCACACACATAGGCAAGACAGACTACGGTTGCCACCTTATCAGATGCCCAATGTGGGACACTTTTTGTAGTAACGTGAGAGTTGGCAGACAAACCATACTCATGGCAAGTGCAATGGACAGAACCTCACATTTTTGACCATATAACAGCTTATTTTTGTAGCAGTTGCCTAGATTATGCTATTTCTTATAACATTTAGGTGTTTGTGATGTAAAGTGACTGCTTTATGCAACTATTACAATGATGTAGAAATGTTTGTTGTCCTACACTCTCTATTGTTTTAGTTGTTTTCACAGGACACACCTGGCCAAACATGGACTGCAACTTCCACAGTACAACAGGTGCTAACCCTAACACACACACACACACACACACACACACACACACACACACACACACACACACACACACACACACACACACACACACTGCTGCAAGGGGACATATGTAGACACATGCACATGAACTGCCCTTGCTGAGAGCAGAACCCTACCTGTGTAGTTGTACATACTATAACGCTACATATGTATCGCATGTGCTATGGAGCTTATGTGTTTTTGGAGTGTCTGCCACTACTGTTCAAGTGGATGTCATCGGCAGGCACTGTAAAGGTTGCTAATGGAGGGGTTAACAGGTTTGCACAAGTCCTTAAAATTGTATAACCATCACACACACACAGGCAAGACAGCTGCACTGCCACAAGGGGATATGCTTACACATACACATACACGCACAGAGTTGCCGGTTTTGAGAGCAGAACACCTACTTATCTATTTATATATACTATGGTACTACATACTTATCCCATGTGCCATGGAGCTTATGTGTCTGAAGAGTGTCTGACTGTGCCTCTAAGGTGGATGACATCAGCAGGCCCTGTAAAGTACGCCAATGTGGGGGTTAACATGTAGGCACAGGCCTTAAAATGTATTAGCATTGCACACACATAGACAAGACAGGCACACTGCTGAAAGGGAATATACGTACGCACACACACACTCACAGAGTTGCCGTTGTTGGGATTATAACCCCCTACCTATCTAGTTTTATAGAGTATAGTACTATGTACATATTGCATGTATCACAGAGCTTATGTGTTTGGAGAGTGTGTGCCACTGCTGTTGGGGTGGATGACATTAGCAGCAGTTGACAGGGAGGTCACTGTTGTGGAGGACACCAGTCACAGGGCCATAAAATGATTGACCATTGCACAGACA
Source organism: Protopterus annectens (assembly GCF_019279795.1). Lineage (NCBI taxonomy): Eukaryota > Metazoa > Chordata > Ceratodontiformes > Protopteridae > Protopterus > Protopterus annectens. The sequence continues at coordinate 1,909,870,688 of NC_056733.1, forward strand.
TAGGCCTGTTGGGCATATGTATGCTGCTATATGTGGAATATCTACACACACACGCATACACACAAAGTGGCTGATGTGAGATTATAACCCCTACCTACCTACTAATACACATTTCAACTTACCGTACTAGTTGCATGCACCACTGGAAACCATTAGGGTGCAAGTGGCAGCAGCACTATATCACTCTGTACCTTTCTGTGTGTCTGTGTGTCTCTCTCTTTCCCCCTCTCTCTCTCTCTATATATATATATATATATATATATATATATATATAGCTCTACAGATACACATATAAGGGTAATTATGTCTGAAGGGGATAGGGAGAGACAGTTAGGTATACATAGCTGTCTGTATGCACAGAGATATATTGTCATCTCAGTTCTATAGGCAGATGAGGCTTCAGACATGGGCTGAAATTAGCTAAGTGTAGGAGCATGGCCAGTGTGACCACCAGTACTTACAAGGGGACTCCAGTCCACACCTACCTGTACTCCAGTCTGGGATTTTGTGTGCTACAGCCAATTGGCTGCTGCACCTGATTAAACAGTCCAGCACCTCCCTGAAATAATGCCCAAGGGATTCCCCAGCTGTGTGCTGGCCATAATATCTGACTCATACCTAGGGTGTGTACAGATCGTATTAGACTGAACAGGGTTTTTCATCATATGTCAACTACATTTTACATAGCAATGTGATTTCCTGGTATCTCAGTGGCAGATCATTATAGATTGACGTGAGGAACTGCTGACAGACATTTGAGTTACTGACTCCATACACAGCAGGGAACTCATGCTACTGCATAACCTGTTCTACTCTGCACTTTTGACATTTGTCTGGCCAGTAGCTCATCCTTCCCCTTATATGTGGGCCTTTGTCATGCTTCTGTTCCTGGCTTTGTTCACAGTTGCTACTCTATGTAGTTGTAAGGTATACTGTGACTGGGATACAAGATGTAACACCACACACAGGGTTACAGACTTCACACCTCTGACTGTACCTGTTTTGCAGGATGTCCAGCAATGCACCCCATATGTCTGCTCTGGTCCTCTGTTTGTGTTGTATTGGTATTATAATGCTACATGGTGCCCATACCTCTCAACCTCTTAGAACAAGAAATCTGGACAAAGCCATATATAAAAGTGGGAAAGAGGCCCAAAAACAGGGACAATTTTTTTAATATTGCTCTTACAAACTTAGACGGTAGAATAACAGGTTTTGTATTATCATGAATTTTCTGAAGGTTATGATGTCTGCATCTCAAATGTCTTGTCATTATGTTCTAATGTCAACCTTCATTGATTTGCCACTAGTTTGCCAGAAAAATGCAATGTTATGAAAAATGGACAAGAAATATGAGGCAAAATGTCAACATTCTGTGAAACTCTGTACATTTGAGAGGTATGATGGTGCCCACTGACTTGTTGGAAGTACTGACACAGTTACATGACAGCCTTTACATCCTGCTGCTACTCTGACTTGTTACAAACTCCTGTTCTACTAACCACCATCTAGGTTATTCAGAGCTGTGTACTGTCCATATCTGTGGCCTCCTGTCCCACCATTGTCTCTGGCTTTGTCCAGCTTTATTGCAGTAACAAATAGTGACATATGGACAGCCTGTAGACCTCTTACCATAGGTGTAGCTCACATGCAAAATAGTAGGTGCAGCCAGTCTTGAACCATGAGCACCATCAACTATGGTAATGTACTTACCCCACTAAGCCACAACAGCCACCAGACAGTGCTGTTTAATTCCTGACACTATCAAGCACAGACGTACATATCACATTGACCCCTGCATATTGTGGAAATGGAACATGTCACCAGGTTAATTGAGACAGCCCTGGGATTGTGTGGTCTGCTGCTATTACCTTGCAGACATAATGTTACTGCAGTTGTATGGGAACACGGGTGTGTTAGGGGTAGGGGACTCTAGCATTAACAGTCATGCATCTGTCCTATGACCCCACTGTTTGTCATTTCCCTCACATAATGCAGTGGGTTTTGCTGCCTTGGAGCCTACTGCATATTATGGGGTGGACGGTATTGGACAGAGAGTTCCTGTTGTCTCACATGTTGTCAGTTGTCTGCAGGTATCCCAGTATCCCACTCTATTCCCTTGCATACATGTGGCAGGTCCATACATATGCTACCATAGTCTAGTACCCCATACATTTGTTATAAAGAAGAGTGACTTACCTTGTGCTTGCAGCAGATGAGATAACAGTGCTTCAGGGCTGACTCTGTTGGATGCATGTAGTACACAACCAATACATGGTAAGGTAGAGGTTGTGTAGTGTGGCTGTCATTCTTTTTACTATGTATGTGTCAGAGTGAGGTGCCAGTCCCTAGGTCCCTAGTTTGTCAGTGCATGTGCTATGTGTTGCCTTTTTGCCAAGGCCAGGGCATACTAGGCACTCCTACATCTGCCTACAGGGACGGGCTCAGAGGGTTCCTCCTTCAAGTGCCCCTGTGGCTGTCGGGACCTTGGCACTGGTGGGGTGCTGTGTGTCCCTTCCCTGTGATGTTCCTGCTGCAGCTGTTTCCACAGGCTCATATTGTGTAGCATGGCACATACTGTGAGCATGTGTGCACATGTGGCTGCAGAGTACTGCAGGGCTCCACCAGATATATCAAGGCAGCGGAACCATGACTTGAGCAGCCCAAACACATGCTCTATGATGGTCCTAGTTTGTGTATGCCTCATTATGGTGTTCTTCAGTAGGTGTGTATGCATTTTCGATGGGTGTCATCATCCATGGTTCCAGTGCGTACCCAGCATCCCCCAGTAGATGCCCATATGGGATGTCACCTCTGGCAAACATCTGGTACAGCTGTGATGCATGCCAGATGTGGGAGTCATGATAACTGCCAGGGCTGCCAGCACACACATTCATGATAATCCCCTGGGAATTGCACATGACCTGGCAGTTGATGGAGTGATACCCCTTGAAGTTGACATAGAATATACCCTCCTCACCAGGTAGTGTTTTGATGTGCACGAGTATAGTCTATGGCACCCAGTACCTCAGTGTAGTGTGCTACATGGTGGAAAAAATGCATATTGCTGGCCGTCTCCTCAGGGGTGCAAGGTAAATATATGTGCTCACTGGCATGTGTTTGCATGGCACCCAGGAACTGGTGGAATACCCTGGATGCAGATGCCTGTGAGACCCCCATCATGTCTCCAGCAGGTCTTTGAAAAGTGCCTGTAGCTAGTATTCTAAGGGTTACACATACCTTTGTTTCCACTGGGATGGGTTCCCCTCTGTTGGCTCTGGGTCTGAGTTGAGGGTGGCAAAGCTTGGTGAGTTCTTGTAGTATGTTCCTGTCCACCCTGTAGTGCTCTACAATCTCTATCTCATGTAGCCCTTAGAAGGCTAACCTGGGCCTGAACACTCTTCTCCTTCTCAGTCTAGGCTTATTGTCAGCATCAGCATCATCTCTGACCTCAGCCTCTAGCACATACAGATGTAGCAGAGCAGCAACATCCCTTATCATTTTGTCAGTTAAAATTCCCAAGTGTGTACTCCAATGGTGCAGAGTATGTGGGAAAATCAGATTGAAGGATGTATGCATACTTTATAGTGGTGTGCTGTAGATGCAGCCTGTGTGATTGGCTATGATACATTCCACCTGCCAGGTCTATCACTGAAGGTTTTCAATAGGCCAGTGTTAATGTAACATGGTTTATCAGTCATTTATGCTTGATTGGCTTTCCTAGGCTATTTCCTTGTACTATTTTTTTTTATTTCTTTCTCTGCTAAGCACTGGGGCAAGGTGCACAAACTCGCAGTGCTAGTATAAACAGTGCTCAGCAGTTGAGACACACCCCCATGCACGGGCATGCTCAGCTTAGCTTAAGCCAGCTAAAACATGTGCCCCACAGCTAAACAAAGCTTAGCAGCACTGGACACACACCCCTGCTTAGATGTGCTTAGCTGAGTGCAAACGGGCACTGCTCAGCTCCAATCCACTTAAACACAGTGTGACACCACCTTTTGATGTCAGCTACCTGATCTACTAATATCAACACAATTCTGTCCCTACACGGGTTTTATCTGTGGATACAGTAGCCCATTTTTGCTATTCAGTAACTCTAGCTCATTTGCATACAGATCCTTGTATATTCCCTGGATACTTCACTACTCCAGGGCCTGCCTCCTTAGCAACCACTGAAACCTGCCATTGTACACTCTACATAGAGGGCACTATAATGCATTATTTTTGCAAATGTCTTATGTTTAGTTTTTCAACACTCTAATATTTTTTTTGCATAATGGTATGTTTGCCGCACAAATGTAATGTGTATTTAAAAAATATATATATTTTATAATGATTTGCATTGCTTTTTGGACTCACTGGGCATACCTTTGGCTATTTCCATCCCTACATTGCTATATCACACCTTCTTTTTGAGATTTTACAGCCCCTGTTTTATTTTTACATTTCTGTACATGGTTACTTTCCGTGTACATTTCTGACTCCAACATGCCTCCTACATGGGTACCGTTTGGTTTATTGGATCATAAATCACCCTCATTTGCATGGATTCCACCTGCTTATGAAGTGATTTGCATTCCACGGACACTTCTGTGCACACACACTCGTGCACGCCCCTCTGCTCTGTTTACTGGATCTCTCGGCTGCCGATTTCCATGTTGGGGCTATGCCACTAGGCCTACATGAAAAATCACTCTGTCTAGGCTTTATTGAATTCCCCCCATATTCTTTCACTTTTCTTTTTAAATGGTATATTTCCCTTTACTTGTAATTTATCTATTACCAGTTTCCACAAAAAAATTACATCTACTTTTTGATTACACAACTTATTTGTATCGCTTTAATTTTTTCATCTGTTAGATTTTTCCATAGTTTCACATAATGTTTTATCATTACATTCTTTTACCATACTTTTCTTTCTTTTTCTATAGCATCAATTTTTATTTTCCACAAAAATATTTAGTAACATTTTATTTCTTCATTTATACATTCTTTTTCTCTTTGACACTTTTCCACTATAGCTCAAAATTATTCATATTTATATTTATACAGTTGTACTGCTAATCTCTCATCTTTTCTGTTATCCACATCAACACTTTGTACAAATTTAATGAAGCAGCATAAACCCCTTCCTCTTTATTTACATAAAAACTCCTCTTTTTACTTGGATTAATCTAGAACCCCATAAAAATGAAAAACAAAATATCTGCAATAATTCCTTTTCAAATACTGTTGGCAACATAAATATTCTTGCTAAGTATGCTATTTTCCCATCAATATTGAGTTGATCAAATATATTTTTTCTAAATGATAATTTATATGTTTTCCAGAAAAGACATTCCCCAGGATTCACGAATCCTCTGTGTAATTGTAGAGGAGGCTTACATGGAAATGCCAGTGTAAGAATAAGACGGCAGCGCGCCATGCATATTAATGATGGCGCGCTGCCTCAACTCCAAGGCTAACATGGAACATGCACGAGTGTAGGGGGCGTGCCGGACTGCCGAGCAGTCCAAATATCCACACCCCTGCAAGTATCACAATAGGGAAATGTCAACTGACATGAGCGAGTCCTCTCAAATGTGTACATACCCAACACTACACTCCCCCACATTCTAAACCCCAGTACAATAATAAAATATAAAACTTTTATTTTTTTTTTAGCATTCCCGATATAGCTGCCCGTATTTGCGCATGTTTGCGGGTGTATGCCCATTGCTTAGCTACAGTTAGCAGTAAGACATCGAAGAGGATAATAAGAAACTTATATGCAAATTAAGCAAAATAGCAATAGCGTAGTGGTAGAACCCTCGCACTAAGAGGAGGCATTCCCGGTTCGAGTCCCACCACTCCCCTTTTTTATTTTCTATTGGAAATCCATATATGAAAAGAATTCCTTCCATTTACCAATGAAATTTTAGTAAAAAGCATTGAAATGGCCTATGTAGTAGTGAACGAATTTTATATATATATATATATATATATATATATATATATATATATATATATATATATATATATAAGAAAGTGAAATTGTTATGCATACTGATGAATGCAGAAGTAATGTATTTTAAGCAAAGTGAAGCACTGCTAAGCAAAGTTTACCAGTATTAAGCACATTTCAGTATAATTGCTCATAGCTTAGCAGCGCTTTAACTAGCGAAATAGCTTTGCGCAGAGCTGCGCATCACGCCAACTAGCACAAACAGAACATGTGTGCATGTAGCTGCGCACCACGCTAACCAGCGCAACGTCGGGCAACGTAGAGCAACATCAGGCAACATAGAGCAACGTAGAGCAATGTAGAGCAACATCGGGCAACGTAGAGCAACGTAGAGCAGCATAGAGCAACATCGGGCAACATAGAGTAGCGTAGAGCAACGTCGGGCAAAGTCGAGCAAAGTCAGTAAAACATAGCCACACCTCCTAGTCAGTCTGGCCAGTAGTGAAATAAAAAGCAATGACGGACCTCGAACCAGGGATACTGTGCACCATAATCACAGTACTGAACCACTAAGCCATGACATCTTTACATAAGTATGCACTTTCAACACACACATACATATCAATGTAAGTTTACCCATTGCTAAGCAGGTGTATCTTCAGCTGCGTTTTTTCAAAACTAGCCAATCACAAATAAGTGCGGGAAATGATGCATATTTAAGCTCCATAGGTGGGAATACTATCCATAACTGGTTGTAGCTCCCATCTGCAGGCAGCAATGGCCGGTGCTTGAGAAGGCTCTTGTTTTCGAGCGCAATGTTGGGGCATTGAGGAGTCAAACGTTATGGTTTGGCTCCTTGTCCACCATCATGAGGATAGACTCCTGCGGGGCCAGTACCAGGGCACTCAATACAAAGTGGAAGCCTGGGAAGGTCTAGCTCATGAACTCACCAGTGCCACAGGTGTCCCTCGGACTGGTGAGCAAGTCAGATACCACCATGCAGACCTGAGAAGATGCAAGGCGGATCAACTGGACCAGTGAATCCAGGAGGCCCGTGGGATGCCAAATGCCCCACTACTGAGTAAGTAGCCATGGAATTAATCATGTAAGAATTGCTATTCTAGTGTATACTATGGATAGGTATGTCTCAATATCACTTCAATTACTTCACAGCTGCAGGTGTCCGTGCTGCGAATCAGCAAGCCTATGCAGATAGCCTGCTAAGGCTGCACCACCAGGCTGGTTAGTAAGTATTCTGCATGTACTGTTATGTAAAATAAATGAGAGAGCCTGAAAAATGTCTTTAAACACAATAAATAAAGGTATAATAATTCTCTAATAATTATTTTGCATGTACTGTCTTATAAAATAAATGAGAGAGCCTCTAGAAAAGTGTTTTAAGTCTTTAATAAAGGTATAATTCCTGGAGTGTGTCTGTGTCATTTTCTTTGATATGTTGTTGTATTCTTGCATTATAGAAATAGTACTGTTGTATTAAACGCTGTTAACACACAGTTGGGTAGGCCCATGTAAAGTAGATGAAGGGAGTGCCAGTAGCTTTTAAGCATATTCACAGTCCTCAACTGTTGGTTCATGCCCAGCATGTACAGGTTAATCTGGCACATGAGAAGCTTGGTATTGTGTTCCCCAGAAATGTCATTGTGCTGGCAGAAATGTAGGGAGCTGTTAACATATAACTGATAACTTCACCTACACATATCTAGATAAGTATATGAAAGTAGAGCTGTCAGTGTACCATCTCAGCAGTAGTGTGTCTGAGCAACTCACAAAATATGTAGCAGTAAAATCTGCATCCCGGACAGTTTGTATGTCAGATACAGCCCATGTATATAAAGATCTAGCAAAACCCATTTCACAATTTAAGGACAATTGGGTAGTGTAATAATACATGTAGGGGACATGTAACTGCATTTAATAGGAATGTAGTGCAAACTAGAAGAATATATGAGTTGTTAATGGAGCTATCATTTTCCACCCTACTGTATGTGCATAACAAATGCAATTCCACATCTCAATGGGCATGTCTAATTTCAAAACATTTGTTGGGACATATGTCCTATTGGTTTATAAATATCTGCATTTATTTTGATGCATGTGCCCTGTTCAAATACCACAATATTGGTGGCCTGTTGCCATCAATTAAACCTGCATGCTGTTATAATATCCACTGTTGTCCCATATATGCATGTGTCATGCTTGCTGTTCAACTGTTGGAACTCTGGTGTGTTGGGTTAATGGGAACACTTCTGCATGCTGTTATAACTCATTGGGAATGCTGTTGACTGTTACTAACCCATATTTTCAATAAATCCTCCTAAACATAGAATGTATGGGAAGGCTGGTCTCAGCGGACCCATCAGTCCCACCTCAGCTGGCGATGGCACCTGGCACCAGCAGGTCCAGTGCCCAGCCTGGGACCTCCTCCTCCATTGGCCCTGTGCCACCTTCAGGTGGAAGCACTGCAGGGGATGGGGCTCGTCCCTCCTGTGCAAGCGTGGGCGGAGGAGGGCCACCTATCACCCTGCGAATGGTTCGGGCTGTGGTGAGTAGGGAGATTGAGCATTCTTTCCCTGATCCCCTACGCCAGCTTGAGGCACGAGTGGCACGACTCATGGGTGAGCCTGCCCCTCCTATGCAGCCCCCAGCACAGCCACCTTCTGGGCTGTGAAGGTGCAGTGGTGACTGCCCATGGGTGGGGATCTCAGTTCCACTGTTGCCATCTGTGGGGGGCTCATGGGCTTGCGATTTCCAAACATCCTTCCCCGTCAATGGTGTTCACCCACCACATGTGTCATATTCTGCCCCTGTATGCGTCTTGTCTGTTTACCTCCCCAACCTACCTCCCCAAATATACCTACTTCCCCTACCCCACATTCCACTCCCACCTGAAAAAAAAAGGCATTCTGCTACCAAAAAAAAAAATTATGCCCCATACATAGCTGCCCATTTAGCACACATGTCCGCTGGACACATAAACTGATATTTAATTGGCAGTACAACATACTTTGTTGTCCTCACCCCTCTCACAGGGGTTGAAGGTTTCATATTTCCCTCCAAATTTATTGCATATGCACAGCTGTTGCTGTTAAAGAAATGGGCAGCTATGGGCCTTCCCTACACCCATCCTGCACATCTCGAGCTGTATCCCCTACTGTCTTCCCCTCTTTGTACCCTGTTTTCACCACTTTCCCATCTCCCCATTTTCTTTTCTTTCAAAGAAATGAGCACGGGGGTTAGAGGGAGTAAGCACTTTTAAGCAGTAGTTAGTTGGTTTGCATGAGTGTGTGCCTGTGTACGCTTGTGTGCACTTAGCTAAGCATCGCACAAACCCACGCAAACCCACTTACAACTGCTTAAAAGTGCCTTAGTCACTCTATGTCAGGGCCCTTGTTCTGCTCAGCAGCAAAATAAAATACCTCTGTCAGCTTCGAACCCCGGACCTTGTACACACTAGACTGCATGAAGTACCACTGATGGTAAACATACAACAAATTGGTGCTGAAATAAATATATCATGCATCAGAATGAGTGAATGTAAAGGACAAATAGGAATGCCATAACAAAAATCCTGTTCTGTGGATCTTTACCAGCAGTTCTTGTGGAATTGCATTACATGACTGTGAAAAGAGAACCAGCCATTCTAGCAGGAAATAATGTTACAGCAGCACTTTACAACCCCCACACAGTATTGTAGCAGGACAAACACTAGCATATCTGATTAGGGCAGAGGCCATACTTCCCAACTGTGATTAATTTTTAGGCATGTCCCTGATTTTGTGACAGGTTTTAGCTGTGTCCCTCTGAATCCCTCTGAAAGCTACTGACGTTAGGCAGAAAGGTGGTGAATAACACTTAATGTATAATGACAATAAGTAAGAGTTAGACACCACTTGTACTTCAAGAAATTTGTATTAATCCATATGCTCTGGTTCTCTCAAAGTCTCAACTTAATGTCTCTAATATTGTAAAGGTGTACCTCACTTCTACCTAAGTTTCCCTGAAAAATCCTTTTTTTCCCCCCAAATATGTACCTGAAAGTTG